>NC_086103.1:94394035-94439303 GCF_963921235.1 Mobula hypostoma | reverse complement strand
GGTGTGGGACCGTGTATTTGAGGGAAGTGGTCTGTGTGTATGAGAGAGTGAGTGTCAGTGTCAGTGAGAGAGAGACTGACAGTGTGAGTGGGAGAGAGAGTGTCAGTTTGGGTGAGAGAGAGAGTGACAGTGTTTATGAGAGAGAGTGAAGTGGCTGGGACAGAGAGTGTCTGTGTTTGAGAGAGAGAGGGACTGTGTATGTGAGAGAGGGGGTCTGTGTGTATGAGAGAGTGAGTGTCAGTGTGAGTGAGAGAGAGACTGACAGTGTGGGTGAGAGAGAGAGTGTCAGTTTGGGTGAGAGAGAGAGTGACAGTGTTTATGAGAGAGAGTGAAGTGGCTGGGACAGAGAGTGTCTGTGTTTGAGAGAGAGAGGGACTGTGTATGTGAGAGAGGGGGTCTGTGTGTATGAGAGAGTGAGTGTCAGTGTGAGTGAGAGAGAGACTGACAGTGTGGGTGAGAGAGAGAGTGTCAGTGTGGGTGAGAGAGAGACTGACAGTGTGGGTGAGAGAGAGAGTGACAGTGTTTATGAGAGAGAGTGAAGTGGCTGGGACAGAGAGTGTCTGTGTTTGAGAGAGAGAGGGACTGTGTATGTGAGAGAGGGGGTCTGTGTGTATGAGAGAGTGAGTGAGAGAGAGACTGACAGTGTGGGTGAGAGAGAGACTGACAGTGTGGGTGAGAGAGATAGTGTCAGTTTGGGTGAGAGAGAGAGTGACAGTGTTTATGAGAGAGAGTGAAGTGGCTGGGACAGAGAGTGTCTGTGTTTGAGAGAGAGAGGGACTGTGTATGTGAGAGAGGGGGTCTGTGTGTTTGAGAGAGTGAGTGTCAGTGTGAGTGAGAGAGAGACTGACAGTGTGGGTGAGAGAGAGTGTCAGTTTGGGTGAGAGAGAGAGTGACAGTGTTTATGAGAGAGAGTGAAGTGGCTGGGACAGAGAGTGTCTGTGTTTGAGAGAGAGAGGGACTGTGTATGTGAGAGAGGGGGTCTGTGTGTATGAGAGAGTGAGTGTCAGTGTGAGTGAGAGAGAGACTGACAGTGTGGGTGAGAGAGAGTGTCAGTTTGGGTGAGAGAGAGACTGACAGTGTTTATGAGAGAGAGTGAAGTGGCTGGGACAGAGAGTGTCTGTGTTTGAGAGAGAGAGGGACTGTGTATGTGACAGAGGGGGTCTGTGTGTATAAGCGAGTGAGTGTCAGTGTGAGTGAGAGAGAGACTGACAGTGTGGGTGAGAGAGAGAGTGTTAGTTTGGCTGAGAGAGAGTGACAGTATTTATGAGAGAGAGTGAAGTGGCTGGGACAGAGAGTGTCTGTGTTTGAGCGAGAGAGGGACTGTGCATGTGAGAGAGGGGGTCTGTGTGTATGAGAGAGTGAGTGAGAGCGAGACTGACAGTGTGGGTGAGCGAGAGAGTGTCAGTTTGGCTGAGAGAGAGAGTGACAGTGTTTATGAGAGAGAGTGAAGTGGCTGGGACAGAGAGTGTCTGTGTTTGAGAGAGAGAGGGACTGTGTATGTGAGAGAGGGGGTCTGTGTGTATGAGAGAGTGAGTGTCAGTGTGAGTGAGAGAGAGACTGACAGTGTGGGTGAGATAGAGAGTGTCAGTTTGGGTGAGAGAGAGAGTGACAGTGTTTATGAGAGAGAGTGAAGTGGCTGGGACAGAGAGTGTCTGTGTTTGAGAGAGAGAGGGACTGTGTATGTGAGAGAGGGGGTCTGTGTGTATGAGAGAGTGAGTGTCAGTGTGAGTGAGAGAGAGACTGACAGTGTGGGTCAGAGAGAGAGTGTCAGTTTGGGTGAGAGAGAGACTGACAGTCGTGGTGAGAGAGAGAGTGACAGTGTTTATGAGAGAGAGTGAAGTGGCTGGGACAGAGAGTGTCTGTGTTTGAGAGAGAGAGGGACTGTGTATGTGAGAGAGGGGGTCTGTGTGTATGAGAGAGTGAGTGTCAGTGTGAGTGAGAGAGAGACTGACAGTGTGGGTGAGAGAGAGAGTGTCAGTTTGGGTGAGAGAGAGAGTGACAGTGTTTATGAGAGAGAGTGAAGTGGCTGGGACAGAGAGTGTCTGTGTTTGAGAGAGAGAGGGACTGTGTATGTGAGAGAGGGGGTCTGTGTGTATGAGAGAGTGAGTGTCAGTGTGAGTGAGAGAGAGACTGACAGTGTGGGTGAGAGAGAGAGTGTCAGTTTGGGTGAGAGAGAGAGTGACAGTGTTTATGAGAGAGAGTGAAGTGGCTGGGACAGAGAGTGTCTGTGTTTGAGAGAGAGAGGGACTGTGTATGTGAGAGAGGGGGTCTGTGTGTATGAGAGAGTGAGTGTCAGTGTGAGTGAGAGAGAGACTGACAGTGTGGGTGAGAGAGAGAGTGTCAGTTTGGGTGAGAGAGAGAGTGACAGTGTTTATGAGAGAGAGTGAAGTGGCTGGGACAGAGAGTGTCTGTGTTTGAGAGAGAGAGGGACTGTGTATGTGAGAGAGGGGGTCTGTGTGTATGAGAGAGTGAGTGTCAGTGTGAGTGAGAGAGAGACTGACAGTGTGGGTGAGAGAGAGAGTGTCAGTTTGGGTGAGAGAGAGAGTGACAGTGTTTATGAGAGAGAGTGAAGTGGCTGGGACAGAGAGTGTCTGTGTTTGAGAGAGAGAGGGACTGTGTATGTGAGAGAGGGGGTCTGTGTGTATAAGCGAGTGAGTGTCTGTGTGAGTGAGAGAGAGAGTGTCAGTTTGTGTGAGAGAGAGAGTGACAGTGTCTATGAGAGAGAGTGAAGTAGCTGGGACAGAGAGTGTCTGTGTTTGAGAGAGAGAGGGACTGTGTATGTGAGAGAGGGGGTCTGTGTGTATGAGAGAGTGAGTGTCAGTGTGAGTGAGAGAGAGACTGACAGTGTGGGTGAGAGAGAGAGTGTCAGTTTGGGTGAGAGAGAGAGTGACAGTGTTTATGAGAGAGAGTGAAGTGGCTGGGACAGAGAGTGTCTGTGTTTGAGAGAGAGAGGGACTGTGTATGTGAGAGAGGGGGTCTGTGTGTATGAGAGAGTGAGTGTCAGTGTGAGTGAGAGAGAGACTGACAGTGTGGGTGAGAGAGAGAGTGTCAGTTTGGGTGAGAGAGAGAGTGACAGTGTTTATGAGAGAGAGTGAAGTGGCTGGGACAGAGAGTGTCTGTGTTTGAGAGAGAGAGGGACTGTGTATGTGAGAGAGGGGGTCTGTGTGTATGAGAGAGTGAGTGTCAGTGTCAGTGAGAGAGAGACTGACAGTGTGGGTGAGAGAGAGAGTGACAGTGTTTATGAGAGAGAGTGAAGTGGCTGGGACAGAGAGTGTCTGTGTTTGAGAGAGAGAGGGACTGTGTATGTGAGAGAGGGTGTCTGTGTGTATGAGAGAGTGAGTGTCAGTGTAAGTGAGAGAGAGATTGACAGTGTGGGCGAGAGACAGAGAGTGTCAGTTTGCGTGAGAGAGAGAGTGACAGTTATGGTGAGAGCGAGAGTGTCAGTTTGGGAGAGAGAGAGTAAAGTGGCTGGGACAGAGAGTGTCTGTGTTTGAGACGGAGAGGGACTGTGTATGTGAGAGAGCGGGTCTGTGTGTTTGAGAGAGTGAGTGTCAGTGTGAGTGAGGGAGAGACTGACAGTGTGGGTGAGAGAGAGAGAGTGTCAGTTTGGGTGAGAGAGAGAGTGACAGTGTTTATGAGAGAGAGTGAAGTGGCTGGGACAGAGAGTGTCTGTGTTTGAGAGAGAGAGGGACTGTGTATGTGAGAGAGGGGGTCTGTGTGTATGAGAGAGTGAGTGTCAGTGTGAGTGAGAGAGAGACTGACAGTGTGGGTGAGAGAGAGAGTGTCAGTTTGGGTGAGAGAGAGAGTGACAGTGTTTATGAGAGAGAGTGAAGTGGCTGGGACAGAGAGTGTCTGTGTTTGAGAGAGAGAGGGACTGTGTATGTGAGAGAGGGGGTCTGTGTGTATGAGAGAGTGAGTGTCAGTGTGAGTGAGAGAGAGACTGACAGTGTGGGTGAGAGAGAGAGTGTCAGTTTGGGTGAGAGAGAGAGTGACAGTGTTTATGAGAGAGAGTGAAGTGGCTGGGACAGAGAGTGTCTGTGTTTGAGAGAGAGAGGGACTGTGTATGTGAGAGAGGGGGTCTGTGTGTATGAGAGAGTGAGTATCAGTGTGAGTCAGAGAGAGACTGACAGTGTGGGTGAGAGAGAGAGTGTCAGTGTGGGTGAGAGAGAGACTGACAGTGGTGGTGAGAGAGAGAGTGACAGTGTTTATGAGAGAGAGTGAAGTGGCTGGGACAGAGAGTGTCTGTGTTTGAGAGAGAGAGGGACTGTGTATGTGAGAGAGGTTGTCTGTGTGTATGAGAGAGTGAGTGAGAGAGAGACTGACAGTGTGGGTGAGAGAGAGAGAGTGACAGTCATGGTGAGAGAGATAGTGTCAGTTTGGGTGAGAGAGAGTGCGACAGTGTTTATGAGAGAGAGTGAAGTGGCTGGGACAGAGAGTGTCTGTGTTTGAGAGAGAGAGGGACTGTGTATGTGAGAGAGGGGGTCTGTGTGTATGAGAGAGTGAGTGTCAGTGTGAGTGAGAGAGAGACTGACAGTGTGGGTGAGAGAGAGAGTGTCAGTTTGGGTGAGAGAGAGAGTGACAGTGTTTATGAGAGAGAGTGAAGTGGCTGGGACAGAGAGTGTCTGTGTTTGAGAGAGAGAGGGACTGTGTATGTGAGAGAGGGGGTCTGTGTGTTTGAGAGAGTGAGTGTCAGTGTGAGTGAGAGAGAGAGTGTCAGTGTGGGTGAGAGAGAGACTGACAGTGTGGGTGAGAGAGAGAGTGTCAGTTTGGGTGAGAGAGAGAGTGACAGTGTTTATGAGAGAGAGTGAAGTGGCTGGGACAGAGAGTGTCTGTGTTTGAGAGAGAGAGGGACTGTGTATGTGAGAGAGGGGGTCTGTGTGTATGAGAGAGTGAGTGTCAGTGTGAGTGAGAGAGAGACTGACAGTGTGGGTGAGAGAGAGAGTGTCAGTTTGGGTGAGAGAGAGAGTGACAGTGTTTATGAGAGAGAGTGAAGTGGCTGGGACAGAGAGTGTCTGTGTTTGAGAGAGAGAGGGACTGTGTATGTGAGAGAGGGGGTCTGTGTGTATGAGAGAGTGAGTGTCAGTGTGAGTGAGAGAGAGACTGACAGTGTGGGTGAGAGAGAGAGTGACAGTTTGGGTGAGAGAGAGAGTGACAGTGTTTATGAGAGAGAGTGAAGTGGCTGGGACAGAGAGTGTCTGTGTTTGAGAGAGAGAGGGACTGTGTATGTGAGAGAGGGGGTCTGTGTGTATGAGAGAGTGAGTGAGAGAGAGACTGACAGTGTGGGTGAGAGAGAGAGTGTCAGTTTGGGTGAGAGAGAGAGTGACAGTGTTTATGAGAGAGAGTGAAGTGGCTGGGACAGAGAGTGTCTGTGTTTGAGAGAGAGAGGGACTGTGTATGTGAGAGAGGGGGTCTGTGTGTATGAGAGAGTGAGTGTCAGTGTGAGTGAGAGAGAGACTGACAGTGTGGGTGAGAGAGAGAGTGTCAGTGTGGGTGAGAGACTGACAGTGGTGGTGAGAGAGAGAGTGACAGTGTTTATGAGAGAGAGTGAAGTGGCTGGGACAGAGAGTGTCTGTGTTTGAGAGAGAGAGGGACTGTGTATGTGAGAGAGGGGGTCTGTGTGTATGAGAGAGTGAGTGTCAGTGTGAGTGAGAGAGAGACTGACAGTGTGGGTGAGAGAGAGAGTGTCAGTTTGGCTGAGAGAGAGAGTGACAGTATTTATGAGAGAGAGTGAAGTGGCTGGGACAGAGAGTGTCTGTGTTTGAGAGAGAGAGGGACTGTGTATGTGAGAGAGGGGGTCTGTGTGTTTGAGAGAGTGAGTGTCAGTGTGAGTGAGAGAGAGACTGACAGTGTGGGTGAGAGAGAGAGTGTCAGTTTGGGTGAGAGAGAGAGTGACAGTGTTTATGAGAGAGAGTGAAGTGGCTGGGACAGAGAGTGTCTGTGTTTGAGAGAGAGAGGGACTGTGTATGTGAGAGAGGGGGTCTGTGTGTATGAGAGAGGAGTGTCAGTGTGAGTGAGAGAGAGACTGACAGTGTGGGTGAGAGAGAGAGTGTCAGTTTGGCTGAGAGAGAGAGTGACAGTGTTTATGAGAGAGAGTGAAGTGGCTGGGACAGAGAGTGTCTGTGTTTGAGAGAGAGAGGGACTGTGTATGTGAGAGAGGGGGTCTGTGTGTATGAGAGAGTGAGTGAGGAGAGAGAGACTGACAGTGTGGGTGAGAGAGAGAGTGTCAGTTTGGGAGAGAGAGTGACAGTGTTTATGAGAGAGAGTGAAGTGGCTGGGACAGAGAGTGTCTGTGTTTGAGAGAGAGAGGGACTGTGTATGTGAGAGAGGGGGTCTGTGTGTATGAGAGAGTGAGTGTCAGTGTGAGTGAGAGAGAGACTGACAGTGTGGGTGAGAGAGAGAGTGTCAGTTTGGGTGAGAGAGAGAGTGACAGTGTTTATGAGAGAGAGTGAAGTGGCTGGGACAGAGAGTGTCTGTGTTTGAGAGAGAGAGGGACTGTGTATGTGAGAGAGCGGGTCTGTGTGTTTGAGAGAGTGAGTGTCAGTGTCAGTGAGAGAGAGACTGACAGTGTGAGTGAGAGAGAGAGTGTCAGTGTGGGTGAGAGAGAGACTGACAGTGGTGGTGAGAGACAGAGTGACAGTGTTGATGAGAGATAATGAAGTGGCTGGGACAGAGAGTGTCTGTGTTTGAGAGAGAGAGGGACTGTGTATGTGAGAGAGGGGGTCTGTGTGTATAAGCGAGTGAGTGTCAGTGTGAGTGAGAGAGAGACTGACAGTGTGGGTGAGAGAGAGGTGTCAGTTTGGGTGAGAGAGAGAGTGACAGTGTTTATGAGAGAGAGTGAAGTGGCTGGGACAGAGAGTGTCTGTGTTTGAGAGAGAGAGGGACTGTGTATGTGAGAGAGGGGGTCTGTGTGTATGAGTGAGTGTCAGTGTGAGTGAGAGAGAGACTGACAGTGTGGGTGAGAGAGAGAGTGTCAGTTTGGCTGAGAGAGAGAGTGACAGTGTTTATGAGAGAGAGTGAAGTGGCTGGGACAGAGAGTGTCTGTGTTTGAGAGAGAGAGGGACTGTGTATGTGAGAGAGGGGGTCTGTGTGTATGAGAGAGGAGAGTGTCAGTGTGAGTGAGAGAGAGACTGACAGTGTGGGTGAGAGAGAGAGTGTCAGTTTGGGTGAGAGAGAGAGTGACAGTGTTTATGAGAGAGAGTGAAGTGGCTGGGACAGAGAGTGTCTGTGTTTGAGAGAGAGAGGGACTGTGTATGTGAGAGAGGGGGTCTGTGTGTATGAGAGAGTGAGTGTCAGTGTGAGTGAGAGAGAGACTGACAGTGTGGGTGAGAGAGAGAGTGTCAGTTTGGGTGAGAGAGAGAGTGACAGTGTTTATGAGAGAGAGTGAAGTGGCTGGGACAGAGAGTGTCTGTGTTTGAGAGAGAGAGGGACTGTGTATGTGAGAGAGGGGGTCTGTGTGTATGAGAGAGTGAGTGTCAGTGTGAGTGAGAGAGAGACTGACAGTGTGGGTGAGAGAGAGAGTGTCAGTTTGGGTGAGAGAGAGAGTGACAGTGTTTATGAGAGAGAGTGAAGTGGCTGGGACAGAGAGTGTCTGTGTTTGAGAGAGAGAGGGACTGTGTATGTGAGAGAGGGGGTCTGTGTGTATGAGAGAGTGAGTGTCAGTGTAGTGAGAGAGAGACTGACAGTGTGGGTGAGAGAGAGAGTGTCAGTTTGGGTGAGAGAGAGAGTGACAGTGTTTATGAGAGAGAGTGAAGTGGCTGGGACAGAGAGTGTCTGTGTTTGAGAGAGAGAGGGACTGTGTATGTGAGAGAGGGGGTCTGTGTGTATGAGAGAGTGAGTGAGTGCTGAGTGTGTGAGAGAGAGAGTGTCAGTTTGTGTGAGAGAGAGAGTGACAGTGTTTATGAGAGAGAGTGAAGTGCTGGGACAGAGAGTGTCTGTGTTTGAGAGAGAGAGGGACTGTGTATGTGAGAGAGGGGGTCTGTGTGTATAGATGAGTGTCAGTGTGAGTGAGAGAGAGACTGACAGTGTGGGTGAGAGAGAGAGTGTCAGTTTGGGTGAGAGAGAGAGTGACAGTGTTTATGAGAGAGAGTGAAGTGGCTGGGACAGAGAGTGTCTGTGTTTGAGAGAGAGAGGGACTGTGTATGTGAGAGAGGGGGTCTGTGTGTTGAGAGAGTGAGTGTCAGTGTGAGTGAGAGAGACTGACAGTGTGGGTGAGAGAGAGAGTGTCAGTTTGGTGAGAGAGAGAGTGACAGTGTTTATGAGAGAGAGTGAAGTGGCTGGGACAGAGAGTGTCTGTGTTTGAGAGAGAGAGGGACTGTGTATGTGAGAGAGGGGGTCTGTGTGTATGAGAGAGTGAGTGTCAGTGTGAGTGAGAGAGAGACTGACAGTGTGGGTGAGAGAGAGAGTGTCAGTTTGGGTGAGAGAGAGAGTGACAGTGTTTATGAGAGAGAGTGAAGTGGCTGGGACAGAGAGTGTCTGTGTTTGAGAGAGAGAGGGACTGTGTATGTGAGAGAGGGGGTCTGTGTGTATGAGAGAGTGAGTGTCAGTGTGAGTGAGAGAGAGACTGACAGTGTGGGTGAGAGAGAGAGTGTCAGTTTGGGTAGAGAGAGATGCAGTGGTGAGAGGAGAGTTTTATGAGAGAGAGAGTGAAGTGGCTGGGACAGAGAGTGTCTGTGTTTGAGAGAGAGAGGGACTGTGTATGTGAGAGAGGGGGTCTGTGTGTATGAGAGAGTGAGTGTCAGTGTGAGTGAGAGAGAGACTGACAGTGTGGGTGAGAGAGAGAGTGTCAGTTTGGGTGAGAGAGAGAGTGACAGTGTTTATGAGAGAGAGTGAAGTGGCTGGGACAGAGAGTGTCTGTGTTTGAGAGAGAGAGGGACTGTGTATGTGAGAGAGGGGGTCTGTGTGTATGAGAGAGTGAGTGTCAGTGTGAGTGAGAGAGAGACTGACAGTGTGGGTGAGAGAGAGAGTGTCAGTTTGGGTGAGAGAGAGAGTGACAGTGTTTATGAGAGAGAGTGAAGTGGCTGGGACAGAGAGTGTCTGTGTTTGAGAGAGAGAGGGACTGTGTATGTGAGAGAGGGGGTCTGTGTGTATGAGAGAGTGAGTGTCAGTGTTAGTGAGAGAGAGACTGACAGTGTGGGTGCGAGAGAGAGTGTCAGTTTGGGTGAGAGAGAGACTGACAGTGTTTATGAGAGAGAGTGAAGTGGCTGGGACAGAGTGTGTCTGTGTTTGAGAGAGAGAGTGTCTGTGTATGTGAGAGAGGGGGTCTGTGTGTATGAGAGAGTGAGTATCAGTGTGAGTCAGAGAGAGACTGACAGTATGGGTGAGAGGGAGAGTGTCAGTGTGGGTGAGAGAGAGACTGACAGTGTGGGTGAGAGAGAGAGAGTGACAGTCATGGTGAGAGCGATAGTGTCAGTTTGGGTGAGAGAGAGTGCGACAGTGTTTATGAGAGAGAGTGAAGTGGCTGGGACAGAGAGTGTCTGTGTTTGCGAGAAAGAGGGACTGTGTATGTGAGAGAGGGGGTCTGTGTGTTTGAGAGAGTGAGTGTCAGTGTGAGTGAGAGAGAGACTGACAGTGTGGGTGAGAGAGAGAGTGTCAGTTTGGGTGAGAGAGAGAGTGACAGTGTTTATGAGAGAGAGTGAAGTGGCTGGGACAGAGAGTGTCTGTGTTTGAGAGAGAGAGGGACTGTGTATGTGAGAGAGGGGGTCTGTGTGTATGAGAGAGTGAGTGTCAGTGTGAGTGAGAGAGAGACTGACAGTGTGGGTGAGAGAGAGAGTGTCAGTTTGGGTGAGAGAGAGAGTGACAGTGTTTATGAGAGAGAGTGAAGTGGCTGGGACAGAGAGTGTCTGTGTTTGAGAGAGAGAGGGACTGTGTATGTGACAGAGGGGGTCTGTGTGTATAAGCGAGTGAGTGTCAGTGTGAGTGAGAGAGAGAGTGTCAGTTTGGGTGAGAGAGAGACTGACAGTCTGGGTGAGAGAGAGAGTGTCAGTTTGTCTGAGGGAGAGAGTGAGTCTGTTTATGAGAGAGAGTGAAGTTGCTGGGACAGAGAGTGTCTGTGTTTGAGCGAGAGAGGGACTGTGCATGTGAGAGAAGGGGTCTGTGTGTATGAGAGTGAGTGAGTGAGAGCGAGACTGACAGTGTGGGTGAGCGAGAGAGTGTCAGTTTGGCTGAGAGAGGGATTGACAGTATTTATGAGAGAGAGTGAAGTGGCTGGGACAGAGAGTGTCTGTGTTTGAGAGAGAGAGGGACTGTGTATGTGAGAGAGGGGGTCTGTGTGTATGAGAGAGTGAGTGTCAGTGTGAGTGAGAGAGAGACTGACAGTGTGGGTGAGAGAGAGAGTGTCAGTTTGGGTGAGAGAGAGAGTGACAGTGTTTATGAGAGAGAGTGAAGTGGCTGGGACAGAGAGTGTCTGTGTTTGAGAGAGAGAGGGACAGTGTATGTGAGAGAGGGGGTCTGTGTGTATGAGAGAGTGAGTGTCAGTGTGAGTGAGAGAGAGACTAACAGTGTGGGTGAGAGAGAGAGTGTCAGTTTGGCTGAGAGAGAGAGTGACAGTGTTTATGAGAGAGAGTGAAGTGGCTGGGACAGAGAGTGTCTGTGTTTGAGAGAGAGAGGGACTGTGTATGTGAGAGAGGGGGTCTGTGTGTATGAGGAGTAGTGAGTGAGAGAGAGACTGACAGTGTGGGTGAGAGAGAGAGTGTCAGTTTGGTGAGAGAGAGAGTGACAGTGTTTATGAGAGAGAGTGAAGTGGCTGGGACAGAGAGTGTCTGTGTTTGAGAGAGAGAGGGACAGTGTATGTGAGAGAGGGTGTCTGTGTGTATGAGAGAGTGAGTGTCAGTGTGAGTGAGAGAGAGACTGACAGTGTGGGTGAGAGAGAGAGTGTCAGTTTGGGTGAGAGAGAGAGTGACAGTGTTTATGAGAGAGAGTGAAGTGGCTGGGACAGAGAGTGTCTGTGTTTGAGAGAGAGAGGGACTGTGTATGTGAGAGAGGGGGTCTGTGTGTATGAGAGAGTGAGTGTGTCAGTGTGGTAGAGAGAGACTGACAGTGTGGGTGAGAGAGAGAGTGTCAGTGTGGGTGAGAGAGAGACTGCAGTTGGTGAGAGAGAGAGTGACAGTGTTTATGAGAGAGAGTGAAGTGGCTGGGACAGAGAGTGTCTGTGTTTGAGAGAGAGAGGGACTGTGTATGTGAGAGAGGGGGTCTGTGTGTATGAGAGTGAGTGAGTGAGTGAGAGAGAGACTGACAGTGTGGGTGAGAGAGAGAGTGTCAGTTTGGCTGAGAGAGAGAGTGACAGTGTTTATGAGAGAGAGTGAAGTGGCTGGGACAGAGAGTGTCTGTGTTTGAGAGAGAGAGGGACTGTGTATGTGAGAGAGGGGGTCTGTGTGTATGAGAGAGTGAGTGTCAGTGTGAGTGAGAGAGAGACTGACAGTGTGGGTGAGAGAGAGAGTGTCAGTTTGGGTGAGAGAGAGAGTGACAGTGTTTATGAGAGAGAGTGAAGTGGCTGGGACAGAGAGTGTCTGTGTTTGAGAGAGAGAGGGACTGTGTATGTGAGAGAGGGGGTCTGTGTGTATGAGAGAGTGAGTGTCAGTGTGAGTGAGAGAGAGACTGACAGTGTGGGTGAGAGAGAGAGTGTCAGTTTGGCTGAGAGAGAGAGTGACAGTGTTTATGAGAGAGAGTGAAGTGGCTGGGACAGAGAGTGTCTGTGTTTGAGAGAGAGAGGGACTGTGTATGTGAGAGAGGGGGTCTGTGTGTATGAAGAGTGAGTGTCAGTGTGAGTGAGAGAGAGACTGACAGTGTGGGTGAGAGAGAGAGTGTCAGTTTGGGTGAGAGAGAGAGTGACAGTGTTTATGAGAGAGAGTGAAGTGGCTGGGACAGAGAGTGTCTGTGTTTGAGAGAGAGAGGGACTGTGTATGTGAGAGAGGGGGTCTGTGTGTATGAGAGAGTGAGTGTCAGTGTGAGTGAGAGAGAGACTGACAGTGTGGGTGAGAGAGAGAGTGTCAGTTTGGGTGAGAGAGAGAGTGACAGTGTTTATGAGAGAGAGTGAAGTGGCTGGGACAGAGAGTGTCTGTGTTTGAGAGAGAGAGGGACTGTGTATGTGAGAGAGGGGGTCTGTGTGTATGAGAGAGTGAGTGTCAGTGTAGTGAGAGAGAGACTGACAGTGTGGGTGAGAGAGAGAGTGTCAGTTTGGGTGAGAGAGAGAGTGACAGTGTTTATGAGAGAGAGTGAAGTGGCTGGGACAGAGAGTGTCTGTGTTTGAGAGAGAGAGGGACTGTGTATGTGAGAGAGGGGGTCTGTGTGTATAGAGAGTGAGTCAGTAGTGAGGATGAGTGAGAGAGAGACTGACAGTGTGGGTGAGAGAGAGAGTGTCAGTTTGGGTGAGAGAGAGAGTGACAGTGTTTATGAGAGAGAGTGAAGTGGCTGGGACAGAGAGTGTCTGTGTTTGAGAGAGAGAGGGACTGTGTATGTGAGAGAGGGGGTCTGTGTGTATGAGAGAGTGAGTGAGTGTGAGTGAGAGAGAGACTGACAGTGTGGGTGAGAGAGAGAGTGTCAGTTTGGGTGAGAGAGAGAGTGACAGTGTTTATGAGAGAGAGTGAAGTGGCTGGGACAGAGAGTGTCTGTGTTTGAGAGAGAGAGGGACTGTGTATGTGAGAGAGGGGGTCTGTGTGTATGAGAGAGTGAGTGTCAGTGTGAGTGAGAGAGAGACTGACAGTGTGGGTGAGAGAGAGAGTGTCAGTTTGGGTGAGAGAGAGAGTGACAGTGTTTATGAGAGAGAGTGAAGTGGCTGGGACAGAGAGTGTCTGTGTTTGAGAGAGAGAGGGACTGTGTATGTGAGAGAGGGGGTCTGTGTGTATGAGAGAGTGAGTGTCAGTGTGAGAGAGAGAGACTGACAGTGTGGGTGAGAGAGAGAGTGTCAGTTTGGCTGAGAGAGAGAGTGACAGTGTTTATGAGAGAGAGTGAAGTGGCTGGGACAGAGAGTGTCTGTGTTTGAGAGAGAGAGGGACTGTGTATGTGAGAGAGGGGGTCTGTGTGTATGAGAGAGTGAGTGTCAGTGTGAGTGAGAGAGAGACTGACAGTGTGGGTGAGAGAGAGAGAGTGTCAGTTTGGGTGAGAGAGAGAGTGACAGTGTTTATGAGAGAGAGTGAAGTGGCTGGGACAGAGAGTGTCTGTGTTTGAGAGAGAGAGGGACTGTGTATGTGAGAGAGGGGGTCTGTGTGTATGAGAGAGTGAGTGTCAGTGTGAGTGAGAGAGAGACTGACAGTGTGGGTGAGAGAGAGAGTGTCAGTTTGGGTGAGAGAGAGAGTGACAGTGTTTATGAGAGAGAGTGAAGTGGCTGGGACAGAGAGTGTCTGTGTTTGAGAGAGAGAGTGTCTGTGTATGTGAGAGAGGGGGTCTGTGTGTATGAGAGAGTGAGTATCAGTGTGAGTCAGAGAGAGACTGACAGTATGGGTTGAGAGGGAGAGTGTCAGTGTGGGTGAGAGAGAGAGTGACAGTTTTGGTGAGAGAGAGAGTGACAGTGTTTATGAGAGAGAGTGAAGTGGCTGGGACAGAGAGTGTCTGTGTTTGAGAGAGAGAGGGACTGTGTATGTGAGAGAGGGTGTCTGTGTGTATGAGAGAGTGAGTGAGAGAGAGACTGACAGTGTGGGTGAGAGAGAGAGAGTGACAGTCATGGTGAGAGCGATAGTGTCAGTTTGGGTGAGAGAGAGTGCGACAGTGTTTATGAGAGAGAGTGAAGTGGCTGGGACAGAGAGTGTCTGTGTTTGCGAGAAAGAGGGACTGTGTATGTGAGAGAGGGGGTCTGTTTGTTTGAGAGAGTGAGTGTCAGTGTGAGTGAGAGAGAGACTGACAGTGTGGGTGAGAGAGGGTGTCAGTTTGGGTGAGAGAGAGACTGACAGAGTTTATGAGAGAGAGTGAAGTGGCTGGGACAGAGAGTGTCTGTGTTTGAGAGAGAGAGGGACTGTGTATGTGAGAGAGGGGGTCTGTTTGTTTGAGAGAGTGAGTGTCAGTGTGAGTGAGAGAGAGACTGACAGTGTGGGTGAGAGAGAGTGTCAGTTTGGGTGAGAGAGAGAGTGACAGTGTTTATGAGAGAGAGTGAAGTGGCTGGGACAGAGAGTGTCTGTGTTTGAGAGAGAGAGGGACTGTGTATGTGAGAGAGGGGGTCTGTGTGTATGAGAGAGTGAGTGTCAGTGTGAGTGAGAGAGAGAGTGTCAGTGTGGGTGAGAGAGAGACTGACAGTCTGGGTGAGAGAGAGAGTGTCAGTTTGGGTGAGAGAGAGAGTGACTGTTTATGAGAGAGAGTGAAGTGGCTGGGACAGAGAGTGTCTGTGTTTGAGAGAGAGAGGGACTGTGTATGTGAGAGAGGGGGTCTGTGTGTATGAGAGTGTCAGTGTGAGTGAGAGAGAGACTGACAGTGTGGGTGAGAGAGAGAGTGTCAGTTTGGCTGAGAGAGAGAGTGACAGTGTTTATGAGAGAGAGTGAAGTGGCTGGGACAGAGAGTGTCTGTGTTTGAGAGAGAGAGGGACTGTGTATGTGAGAGAGGGGGTCTGTGTGTTTGAGAGAGTGAGTGTCAGTGTGAGTGAGAGAGAGACTGACAGTGTGGGTGAGAGAGAGAGAGTGTCAGTTTGGGTGAGAGAGAGAGTGACAGTGTTTATGAGAGAGAGTGAAGTGGCTGGGACAGAGAGTGTCTGTGTTTGAGAGAGAGAGGGACAGTGTATGTGAGAGAGGGGGTCTGTGTGTATGAGAGAGAGAGTGTCAGTGTGAGTGAGAGAGAGACTGACAGTGTGGGTGAGAGAGAGAGTGTCAGTTTGGGTGAGAGAGAGAGTGACAGTGTTTATGAGAGAGAGTGAAGTGGCTGGGACAGAGAGTGTCTGTGTTTGAGAGAGAGAGGGACTGTGTATGTGAGAGAGGGGTCTGTGTGTATGAGAGAGTGAGTGTCAGTGTCAGTGAGAGAGAGACTGACAGTGTGGGTGAGAGAGAGAGTGTCAGTGTGGGTGAGAGAGAGACTGACAGTGGTGGTGAGAGAGAGAGTGACAGTGTTTATGAGAGAGAGTGAAGTGGCTGGGACAGAGAGTGTCTGTGTTTGAGAGAGAGAGGGACTGTGTATGTGAGAGAGGGGGTCTGTGTCTATGAGAGAGTGAGTGTCAGTGTTAGTGAGAGAGATACTGACAGTGTGGGTGCGACAGAGAGTGTCAGTTTGGGTGAGAGAGAGAGTGACAGTGTTTATGATAGAGAGTGAAGTGGCTGGGACAGAGTGTGTCTGTGTTTGAGAGAGAGATTGTCTGTGTATGTGAGAGAGGGGGTCTGTGTGTATGAGAGAGTGAGTATCAGTGTGAGTCAGAGAGAGACTGACAGTGTGGGTGAGAGGGAGAGTATCAGTGTGGGTGAGAGAGAGACTGACAGTCGTGGTGAGAGAGAGAGTGACAGTGTTTATGAGAGAGAGTGAAGTGGCTGGGACAGAGAGTGTCTGTGTTTGAGAGAAAGAGGGACTGTGTATGTGAGAGAGGGGGTCTGTGTGTATGAGAGAGTGAGTGTCAGTGTGAGTGAGAGAGAGACTGACAGTGTGGGTGAGAGAGAGAGTGTCAGTTTGGGTGAGAGAGAGAGTGACAGTGTTTATGAGAGAGAGTGAAGTGGCTGGGACAGAGAGTGTCTGTGTTTGAGAGAGAGAGGGACTGTGTATGTGAGAGAGGGGGTCTGTGTGTTTGAGTGAGTGAGTGTCAGTGTGAGTGAGAGAGAGACTGACAGTGTGGGTGAGAGAGAGAGTGTCAGTTTGGGTGAGAGAGAGAGTGACAGTGTTTATGAGAGAGAGTGAAGTGGCTGGGACAGAGAGTGTCTGTGTTTGAGAGAGAGAGGGACTGTGTATGTGAGAGAGGGGTCTGTGTGTATGAGAGAGTGAGTGTCAGTGTGAGTGAGAGAGAGACTGACAGTGTGGGTGAGAGAGAGAGTGTCAGTTTGGGTGAGAGAGAGAGTGACAGTGTTTATGAGAGAGAGTGAAGTGGCTGGGACAGAGAGTGTCTGTGTTTGAGAGAGAGAGGGACTGTGTATGTGAGAGAGGGGGTCTGTGTGTTTGAGAGAGGAGTGTCAGTGTGAGTGAGAGAGAGACTGACAGTGTGGGTGAGAGAGAGAGTGTCAGTGAGAGAGATTGATGGTGAGAGAGAGAGTGACAGTGTTTATGAGAGAGAGTGAAGTGGCTGGGACAGAGAGTGTCTGTGTTTGAGAGAGAGAGGGACTGTGTATGTGAGAGAGGGGGTCTGTGTGTATGAGAGAGTGAGTGTCAGTGTGAGTGAGAGAGAGACTGACAGTGTGGGTGAGAGAGAGAGTGTCAGTTTGGCTGAGAGAGAGAGTGACAGTGTTTATGAGAGAGAGTGAAGTGGCTGGGACAGAGAGTGTCTGTGTTTGAGAGAGAGAGGGACTGTGTATGTGAGAGAGGGGGTCTGTGTGTATGAGAGGAGTGTCAGTGAGTGAGAGAGAGACTGACAGTGTGGGTGAGAGAGAGAGTGTCAGTTTGGGTGAGAGAGAGAGTGACAGTGTTTATGAGAGAGAGTGAAGTGGCTGGGACAGAGAGTGTCTGTGTTTGAGAGAGAGAGGGACTGTGTATGTGAGAGAGGGGGTCTGTGTGTATGAGAGAGTGAGTGTCAGTGTGAGTGAGAGAGAGACTGACAGTGTGGGTGAGAGAGAGAGTGTCAGTTTGGGTGAGAGAGAGAGTGACAGTGTTTATGAGAGAGAGTGAAGTGGCTGGGACAGAGAGTGTCTGTGTTTGAGAGAGAGAGGGACTGTGTATGTGAGAGAGGGGGTCTGTGTGTATAGAGAGAGTGTCAGTTAGTGAGAGAGAGACTGACAGTGTGGGTGAGAGAGAGAGTGTCAGTTTGGCTGAGAGAGAGAGTGACAGTGTTTATGAGAGAGAGTGAAGTGGCTGGGACAGAGAGTGTCTGTGTTTGAGAGAGAGAGGGACTGTGTATGTGAGAGAGGGGGTCTGTGTGTATGAGAGAGTGAGTGTCAGTGTAGAGAGAGAGACTGACAGTGTGGGTGAGAGAGAGAGTGTCAGTTTGGGTGAGAGAGAGAGTGACAGTGTTTATGAGAGAGAGTGAAGTGGCTGGGACAGAGAGTGTCTGTGTTTGAGAGAGAGAGGGACTGTGTATGTGAGAGAGGGGGTCTGTGTGTATGAGAGAGTGAGTGTCAGTGTAGGGAGAGAGGTGGTGAGAGAGAGAGTGTCAGTTTGGGTGAGAGAGAGAGTGACAGTGTTTATGAGAGAGAGTGAAGTGGCTGGGACAGAGAGTGTCTGTGTTTGAGAGAGAGAGGGACTGTGTATGTGAGAGAGGGGGTCTGTGTGTATGAGAGAGTGAGTGTCAGTGTGAGTGAGAGAGAGACTGACAGTGTGGGTGAGAGAGAGAGTGTCAGTTTGGGTGAGAGAGAGAGTGACAGTGTTTATGAGAGAGAGTGAAGTGGCTGGGACAGAGAGTGTCTGTGTTTGAGAGAGAGAGGGACTGTGTATGTGAGAGAGGGGGTCTGTGTGTATGAGAGAGTGAGTGTCAGTGTGAGTGAGAGAGAGACTGACAGTGTGGGTGAGAGAGAGAGTGTCAGTTTGGGTGAGAGAGAGAGTGACAGTGTTTATGAGAGAGAGTGAAGTGGCTGGGACAGAGAGTGTCTGTGTTTGAGAGAGAGAGGGACTGTGTATGTGAGAGAGGGGGTCTGTGTGTATGAGAGAGTGAGTGTCAGTGTGAGTGAGAGAGAGACTGACAGTGTGGGTGAGAGAGAGAGTGTCAGTTTGGGTGAGAGAGAGAGTGACAGTGTTTATGAGAGAGAGTGAAGTGGCTGGGACAGAGAGTGTCTGTGTTTGAGAGAGAGAGGGACTGTGTATGTGAGAGAGGGGGTCTGTGTGTATGAGAGAGTGAGTGTCAGTGTGAGTGAGAGAGAGACTGACAGTGTGGGTGAGAGAGAGAGTGTCAGTTTGGGTGAGAGAGAGAGTGACAGTGTTTATGAGAGAGAGTGAAGTGGCTGGGACAGAGAGTGTCTGTGTTTGAGAGAGAGAGGGACTGTGTATGTGAGAGAGGGGGTCTGTGTGTATAGAGAGTGAGCAGAGTGAGTGAGAGAGAGACTGACAGTGTGGGTGAGAGAGAGAGTGTCAGTTTGGGTGAGAGAGAGAGTGACAGTGTTTATGAGAGAGAGTGAAGTGGCTGGGACAGAGAGTGTCTGTGTTTGAGAGAGAGAGGGACTGTGTATGTGAGAGAGGGGGTCTGTGTGTATGAGAGAGTGAGTGTCAGTGTGAGTGAGAGAGAGACTGACAGTGTGGGTGAGAGAGAGAGTGTCAGTTTGGGTGAGAGAGAGAGTGACAGTGTTTATGAGAGAGAGTGAAGTGGCTGGGACAGAGAGTGTCTGTGTTTGAGAGAGAGAGGGACTGTGTTGTGAGAGAGGGCGTCGGTGTGTATGAGAGAGTGAGTGTCCGTGTGAGTGAGAGAGAGACTGTCAGTGTGGGTGAGAGAGAGAGTGACAGTGTGGGTGAGAGAGAGAGTGTCAGTTTGGGTGAGAGAGAGAGTGACAGTGTTTATGAGAGAGAGTGAAGTGGCTGGGACAGAGAGTGTCTGTGTTTGAGAGAGAGAGGGACTGTGTATGTGAGAGAGGGGGTCTGTGTGTATGAGAGAGTGAGTGTCAGTGTGAGTGAGAGAGAGACTGACAGTGTGGGTGAGAGAGAGAGTGTCAGTTTGGGTGAGAGAGAGAGTGACAGTGTTTATGAGAGAGAGTGAAGTGGCTGGGACAGAGAGTGTCTGTGTTTGAGAGAGAGAGGGACTGTGTATGTGAGAGAGGGGGTCTGTGTGTATGAGAGAGTGAGTGTCAGTGTGAGTGAGAGAGAGACTGACAGTGTGGGTGAGAGAGAGAGTGTCAGTTTGGGTGAGAGAGAGAGTGACAGTGTTTATGAGAGAGAGTGAAGTGGCTGGGACAGAGAGTGTCTGTGTTTGAGAGAGAGAGGGACTGTGTATGTGAGAGAGGGGGTCTGTGTGTATGAGAGAGTGAGTGTCAGTGTGAGTGAGAGAGAGACTGACAGTGTGGGTGAGAGAGAGAGTGTCAGTTTGGGTGAGAGAGAGAGTGACAGTGTTTATGAGAGAGAGTGAAGTGGCTGGGACAGAGAGTGTCTGTGTTTGAGAGAGAGAGGGACTGTGTATGTGAGAGAGGGGGTCTGTGTGTATGAGAGAGTGAGTGTCAGTGTGAGTGAGAGAGAGACTGACAGTGTGGGTGAGAGAGAGAGTGTCAGTTTGGGTGAGAGAGAGAGTGACAGTGTTTATGAGAGAGAGTGAAGTGGCTGGGACAGAGAGTGTCTGTGTTTAGAGAGAGAGGGACTGTGATGTGAGAGAGGGGGTCTGTGTTGGAGGGATGATAGAGAGAGAGTGTCAGTGTGGTGAGAGAGAGAGTGTCAGTGTGGGTGAGAGAGAGATGCAGTAGTGCGTTCAGTGGGTGAGAGAGAGAGTGTCAGTTTGGTGAGAGAGAGAGTGACAGTGTTTATGAGAGAGAGTGAAGTGGCTGGGACAGAGAGTGTCTGTGTTTGAGAGACAGAGGGACTGTGTATGTGAGAGAGGGGGTCTGTGTGTATGAGAGAGTGAGTCAGTGAGTGAGAGAGAGACTGACAGTGTGGGTGAGAGAGAGAGTGTCAGTTTGGCTGAGAGAGAGAGTGACAGTGTTTATGAGAGAGAGTGAAGTGGCTGGGACAGAGAGTGTCTGTGTTTGAGAGAGAGAGGGACTGTGTATGTGAGAGAGGGGGTCTGTGTGTATGAGAGAGTGAGTGTCAGTGTGAGTGAGAGAGAGACTGACAATGTGGGTGAGAGAGAGATTGTCAGTTTGGGTGAGAGAGAGAGTGACAGTGTTTATGAGAGAGAGTGAAGTGGCTGGGACAGAAAGTGTCTGTGTTTGAGCGAGAGAGGGACTGTGCATGTGAGAGAGGGGGTCTGTGTGTATGAGAGAGTGTCAGTGTGAGTGAGAGAGAGACTGACAGTGTGGGTGAGAGAGAGAGTGTCAGTTTGGCCGAGAGAGAGAGTGACAGTGTTTATTAGAGAGAGTGATGTGGCTGGGACAGAGAGTGTCTGTGTTTGAGAGCGAGAGGGACAGTGTATGTGAGAGAGTGTGTCTGTGTGTATGAGAGAGTGAGTGTCAGTGTGAGTGAGAGAGAGACTGACAGTGTGGGTGAGAGAGAGAGTGTCAGTTTGGGTGAGAGAGAGAGTGACAGTGTTTATGAGAGAGAGTGAAGTGGCTGGGACAGAGAGTGTCTGTGTTTGAGAGAGAGAGGGACTGTGTATGTGAGAGAGGGGGTCTGTGTGTATGAGAGAGTGAGTGTCAGTGTGAGTGAGAGAGAGACTGACAGTGTGGGTGAGAGAGAGAGTGTCAGTTTGGGTGAGAGAGAGAGTGACAGTGTTTATGAGAGAGAGTGAAGTGGCTGGGACAGAGTGTGTCTGTGTTTGAGAGAGAGAGTGTCTGTGTATGTGAGAGAGGGGGTCTGTGTGTATGAGAGAGTGAGTATCAGTGTGAGTCAGAGAGAGACTGACAGTGTGGGTGAGAGGGAGAGTGTCAGTGTGGGTGAGAGAGAGACTGACAGTCGTGGTGAGAGAGAGAGTGACAGTGTTTATGAGAGAGAGTGAAGTGGCTGGGACAGAGAGTGTCTGTGTTTGAGAGAGAGAGGGACTGTGTATGTGAGAGAGGGGGTCTGTTTGTTTGAGAGAGTGAGTGTCAGTGTGAGTGAGAGAGAGACTGACAGTGTGGGTGAGAGAGGGTGTCAGTTTGGGTGAGAGAGAGACTGACAAAGTTTATGAGAGAGAGTGAAGTGGCTGGGACAGAGAGTGTCTGTGTTTGAGAGAGAGAGGGACTGTGTATGTGAGAGAGGGGGTCTGTGTGTATGAGAGAGTGAGTGTCAGTGTGAGTGAGAGAGAGACTGACAGTGTGGGTGAGAGAGAGAGTGACAGTGTTTATGAGAGAGAGTGAAGTGGCTGGGACAGAGAGTGTCTGTGTTTGAGAGAGAGAGGGACTGTGTATGTGAGAGAGGGGGTCTGTGTGTATGAGAGAGTGAGTGAGAGAGAGACTGACAGTGTGGGTGAGAGAGAGAGTGTCAGTTTGGCTGAGAGAGAGAGTGACAGTGTTTATGAGAGAGAGTGAAGTGGCTGGGACAGAGAGTGTCTGTGTTTGAGAGAGAGAGGGACTGTGTATGTGAGAGAGGGGGTCTGTGTGTATGAGAGAGTGAGTGTCAGTGTGAGTGAGAGAGAGACTGACAGTGTGGGTGAGAGAGAGAGTGTCAGTTTGGGTGAGAGAGAGAGTGACAGTGTTTATGAGAGAGAGTGAAGTGGCTGGGACAGAGAGTGTCTGTGTTTGAGAGAGAGAGGGACTGTGTATGTGAGAGAGGGGTCTGTGTGTATGAGAGAGTGAGTGTCAGTGTGAGTGAGAGAGAGACTGACAGTGTGGGTGAGAGAGAGAGTGTCAGTTTGGCTGAGAGAGAGAGTGACAGTGTTTATGAGAGAGAGTGAAGTGGCTGGGACAGAGAGTGTCTGTGTTTGAGAGAGAGAGGGACTGTGTATGTGAGAGAGGGGGTCTGTGTGTATGAGAGAGTGAGTGTCAGTGTGAGTGAGAGAGAGACTGACAGTGTGGGTGAGAGAGAGAGTGTCAGTTTGGGTGAGAGAGAGAGTGACAGTGTTTATGAGAGAGAGTGAAGTGGCTGGGACAGAGAGTGTCTGTGTTTGAGAGAGAGAGGGACTGTGTATGTGAGAGAGGGGGTCTGTGTGTATGAGAGAGTGAGTGTCAGTGTGAGTGAGAGAGAGACTGACAGTGTGGGTGAGAGAGAGAGTGTCAGTTTGGGTGAGAGAGAGAGTGACAGTGTTTATGAGAGAGAGTGAAGTGGCTGGGACAGAGAGTGTCTGTGTTTGAGAGAGAGAGGGACTGTGTATGTGAGAGAGGGGGTCTGTGTGTATGAGAGAGTGAGTGTCAGTGTGAGTGAGAGAGAGACTGACAGTGTGGGTGAGAGAGAGAGTGTCAGTTTGGGTGAGAGAGAGAGTGACAGTGTTTATGAGAGAGAGTGAAGTGGCTGGGACAGAGAGTGTCTGTGTTTGAGAGAGAGAGGGACTGTGTATGTGAGAGAGGGGGTCTGTGTGTATGAGAGAGTGAGTGTCAGTGTGAGTGAGAGAGAGACTGACAGTGTGGGTGAGAGAGAGAGTGTCAGTTTGGGTGAGAGAGAGAGTGACAGTGTTTATGAGAGAGAGTGAAGTGGCTGGGACAGAGAGTGTCTGTGTTTGAGAGAGAGAGGGACTGTGTATGTGAGAGAGGGGGTCTGTGTGTATGAGAGAGTGAGTGTCAGTGTGAGTGAGAGAGAGACTGACAGTGTGGGTGAGAGAGAGAGTGTCAGTTTGGGTGAGAGAGAGAGTGACAGTGTTTATGAGAGAGAGTGAAGTGGCTGGGACAGAGAGTGTCTGTGTTTGAGAGAGAGAGGGACTGTGTATGTGAGAGAGGGGGTCTGTGTGTATGAGAGAGTGAGTGTAGTGTGAGTGAGAGAGAGACTGACAGTGTGGGTGAGAGAGAGAGTGTCAGTTTGGGTGAGAGAGAGAGTGACAGTGTTTATGAGAGAGAGTGAAGTGGCTGGGACAGAGAGTGTCTGTGTTTGAGAGAGAGAGGGACTGTGTATGTGAGAGAGGGGGTCTGTGTGTTGAGAGAGTGAGTGTCAGTGTGAGTGAGAGAGAGACTGACAGTGTGGGTGAGAGAGAGAGTGTCAGTTTGGGTGAGAGAGAGAGTGACAGTGTTTATGAGAGAGAGTGAAGTGGCTGGGACAGAGAGTGTCTGTGTTTGAGAGAGAGAGGGACTGTGTATGTGAGAGAGGGGGTCTGTGTGTATGAGAGAGTGAGTGTCAGTGTGAGTGAGAGAGAGACTGACAGTGTGGGTGAGAGAGAGAGTGTCAGTTTGGGTGAGAGAGAGAGTGACAGTGTTTGATGAGAGAGAGTGAAGTGGCTGGGACAGAGAGTGTCTGTGTTTGAGAGAGAGAGGGACTGTGTATGTGAGAGAGGGGGTCTGTGTGTATGAGAGAGTGAGTGTCAGTGAGTGAGTAGGGTGAGAGAGAGACTGACAGTGTGGGTGAGAGAGAGAGTGTCAGTTTGGTGAGAGAGAGAGTGACAGTGTTTATGAGAGAGAGTGAAGTGGCTGGGACAGAGAGTGTCTGTGTTTGAGAGAGAGAGGGACTGTGTATGTGAGAGAGGGGGTCTGTGTGTATGAGAGAGTGAGTGTCAGTGTGAGTGAGAGAGAGACTGACAGTGTGGGTGAGAGAGAGAGTGTCAGTTTGGCTGAGAGAGAGAGTGACAGTGTTTATGAGAGAGAGTGAAGTGGCTGGGACAGAGAGTGTCTGTGTTTGAGAGAGAGAGGGACTGTGTATGTGAGAGAGGGGGTCTGTGTGTTTGAGAGAGTGAGTGTCAGTGTGAGTGAGAGAGAGACTGACAGTGTGGTGAGAGAGAGAGAGTGTCAGTTTGGGTGAGAGAGAGAGTGACAGTGTTTATGAGAGAGAGTGAAGTGGCTGGGACAGAGAGTGTCTGTGTTTGAGAGAGAGAGGGACTGTGTATGTGAGAGAGGGGGTCTGTGTGTATGAGAGAGTGAGTGTCAGTGTGAGTGAGAGAGAGACTGACAGTGTGGGTGAGAGAGAGAGTGTCAGTTTGGGTGAGAGAGAGAGTGACAGTGTTTATGAGAGAGAGTGAAGTGGCTGGGACAGAGAGTGTCTGTGTTTGAGAGAGAGAGGGACTGTGTATGTGAGAGAGAGGGGTCTGTGTGTATGAGAGAGTGAGTGTAGTGTGAGTGAGAGAGAGACTGACAGTGTGGGTGAGAGAGAGAGTGTCAGTTTGGGTGAGAGAGAGAGTGACAGTGTTTATGAGAGAGAGTGAAGTGGCTGGGACAGAGAGTGTCTGTGTTTGAGAGAGAGAGGGACTGTGTATGTGAGAGAGGGGTCTGTGTGTATGAGAGAGTGAGTGTCAGTGTGAGTGAGAGAGAGACTGACAGTGTGGGTGAGAGAGAGAATGTCAGTTTGGGTGAGAGAGAGAGTGACAGTGTTTATGAGAGAGTCTGAAGTGGCTGGGACAGAGAGTGTCTGTGTTTGAGAGAGAGAGGGACTGTGTATGGGAGAGAGGGTGTCTGTGTGTATGAGAGAGTGAGTGTCAGTGTGAGTGAGAGAGAGACTGAGGAGAGAGGACTGTAGAGAGAGTGGGTGAGAGAGAGAGTGTCAGTTTGTGAGAGAGAGAGTGACAGTGTTTATGAGAGAGAGTGAAGTGGCTGGGACAGAGAGTGTCTGTGTTTGAGACAGAGAGGGACCGTGTATGTAAGAGAGGGGGTCTGTGTGTATGAGAGAGTGAGTGTCAGTGTGAGTGAGAGAGAGAGACTGACAGTGTGGGTGAGAGAGAGATTGTTAGTTTAGGTGAGAGAGAGAGTGACAGTGTTTATGAGACAGAGTGAAGTTGCTGGGACAGAGAGTTTCTGTGTTTGAGAGAGAGAGGGACTGTGTATGTGAGAGAGGGGGTCTGTGTGTTTGAGAGAGTGAGTGTCAGTGTGAGTGAGAGAGAGACTGACAGTGTGGGTGAGAGAGAGAGTGTCAGTTTGGGTGAGAGAGAGAGTGACAGTGTTTATGAGAGAGAGTGAAGTGGCTGGGACAGAGAGTGTCTGTGCCTGAGAGAGAGAGGGACTGTGTATGTGAGAGAGGGGGTCTGTGTGTATGAGAGAGTGAGTGTCAGTGTGAGTGAGAGAGAGACTGACAGTGTGGGTGAGAGAGAGAGTGTCAGTTTGGCTGAGAGAGAGAGTGACAGTGTTTATGAGAGAGAGTGAAGTTGCTGGGACAGAGAGTGTCTGTGTTTGAGAGAGAGAGGGACTTTGTATGTGAGAGAGGGGGTCTGTGTGTATGAGAGAGTGAGTGTCAGTGTGAGTGAGAGAGAGACTGACAGTGTGGGTGAGAGAGAGAGTGTCAGTTTGGGGAGAGAGAGAGTGACAGTGTTTATGAGAGAGAGTGAAGTGGCTGGGACAGAGAGTGTCTGTGTTTGAGAGAGAGAGGGACTGTGTATGTGAGAGAGGGGGTCTGTGTGTATGAGAGAGTGAGTGTCAGTGTAGTGAGAGAGAGACTGACAGTGTGGGTGAGAGAGAGAGTGTCAGTTTGGGTGAGAGAGAGAGTGACAGTGTTTATGAGAGAGAGTGAAGTGGCTGGGACAGAGAGTGTCTGTGTTTGAGAGAGAGAGGGACTGTGTATGTGAGAGAGGGGGTCTGTGTGTATGAGAGAGTGAGTGTCAGTGTGAGTGAGAGAGAGACTGACAGTGTGGGTGAGAGAGAGAGTGTCAGTGTGGGTGAGAGAGAGACTGACAGTCGTGGTGAGAGAGAGAGTGACAGTGTTTATGAGAGAGAGTGAAGTGGCTGGGACAGAGAGTGTCTGTGTTTGAGAGAGAGAGGGACTGTGTATGTGAGAGAGGGGGACTGTGTGTTTGAGAGAGTGAGTGTCAGTCTGAGTGAGAGAGAGACTGACAGTGTGGGTGAGAGAGAGTGTCAGTTTGGGTGAGAGAGAGAGTGACAGTGTTTATGAGAGAGAGTGAAGTGGCTGGGACAGAGAGTGTCTGTGTTTGAGAGAGAGAGGGACTGTGTATGTGAGAGAGGGGGTCTGTGTGTATGAGAGAGTGAGTGTCAGTGTGAGTGAGAGAGAGACTGACAGTGTGGGTGAGAGAGAGAGTGACAGTGTTTATGAGAGAGAGTGAAGTGGCTGGGACAGAGAGTGTCTGTGTTTGAGAGAGAGAGGGACTGTGTATGTGAGAGAGGGGGTCTGTGTGTATGAAGAGTGAGTGAGTGTGAGTGAGAGAGAGACTGACAGTGTGGGTGAGAGAGAGAGTGTCAGTTTGGGTGAGAGAGAGAGTGACAGTGTTTATGAGAGAGAGTGAAGTGGCTGGGACAGAGAGTGTCTGTGTTTGAGAGAGAGAGGGACTGTGTATGTGAGAGAGGGGGTCTGTGTGTTGAGAGAGTGAGTGTCAGTGTGAGTGAGAGAGAGACTGACAGTGTGGGTGAGAGAGAGAGTGTCAGTTTGGGTGAGAGAGAGAGTGACAGTGTTTATGAGAGAGAGTGAAGTGGCTGGGACAGAGAGTGTCTGTGTTTGAGAGAGAGAGGGACTGTGTATGTGAGAGAGGGGGTCTGTGTGTATGAGAGAGTGAGTGTCAGTGTGAGTGAGAGAGAGACTGACAGTGTGGGTGAGAGAGAGAGTGTCAGTTTGGCTGAGAGAGAGAGTGACAGTGTTTATGAGAGAGAGTGAAGTGGCTGGGACAGAGAGTGTCTGTGTTTGAGAGAGAGAGGGACTGTGTATGTGAGAGAGGGGGTCTGTGTGTATGAGAGAGTGAGTGTCAGTGTGAGTGAGAGAGAGACTGACAGTGTGGGTGAGAGAGAGAGTGTCAGTTTGGGTGAGAGAGAGAGTGACAGTGTTTATGAGAGAGAGTGAAGTGGCTGGGACAGAGAGTGTCTGTGTTTGAGAGAGAGAGGGACTGTGTATGTGAGAGAGGGGGTCTGTGTGTATGAGAGAGTGAGTGTAGTGTGAGTGAGAGAGAGACTGACAGTGTGGGTGAGAGAGAGAGTGTCAGTTTGGGTGAGAGAGAGAGTGACAGTGTTTATGAGAGAGAGTGAAGTGGCTGGGACAGAGAGTGTCTGTGTTTGAGAGAGAGAGGGACTGTGTATGTGAGAGAGGGGGTCTGTGTGTATGAGAGAGTGAGTGTCAGTGTGAGTGAGAGAGAGACTGACAGTGTGGGTGAGAGAGAGAGTGTCAGTTTGGGTGAGAGAGAGAGTGACAGTGTTTATGAGAGAGAGTGAAGTGGCTGGGACAGAGAGTGTCTGTGTTTGAGAGAGAGAGGGACTGTGTATGTGAGAGAGGGGGTCTGTGTGTATGAGAGAGTGAGTGTCAGTGTAGGAGAGAGAGACTGACAGTGTGGGTGAGAGAGAGAGTGTCAGTTTGGGTGAGAGAGAGAGTGACAGTGTTTATGAGAGAGAGTGAAGTGGCTGGGACAGAGAGTGTCTGTGTTTGAGAGAGAGAGGGACTGTGTATGTGAGAGAGGGGGTCTGTGTGTATGAGAGAGTGAGTGTCAGTGTGAGTGGAGAGAGAGTGCAGTTTGGGTGAGAGAGAGAGTGACAGTGTTGATGAGAGAGAGTGAAGTGGCTGGGACAGAGAGTGTCTGTGTTTGAGAGAGAGAGGGACTGTGTATGTGAGAGAGGGGGTCTGTGTGTTGAGAGAGTGAGTGTCAGTGTGAGTGAGAGAGAGACTGACAGTGTGGGTGAGAGAGAGAGTGTCAGTTTGGGTGAGAGAGAGAGTGACAGTGTTTATGAGAGAGAGTGAAGTGGCTGGGACAGAGAGTGTCTGTGTTTGAGAGAGAGAGGGACTGTGTATGTGAGAGAGGGGGTCTGTGTGTATGAGAGAGTGAGTGTCAGTGTGAGTGAGAGAGAGACTGACAGTGTGGGTGAGAGAGAGAGTGTCAGTTTGGGTGAGAGAGAGAGTGACAGTGTTTATGAGAGAGAGTGAAGTGGCTGGGACAGAGAGTGTCTGTGTTTGAGAGAGAGAGGGACTGTGTATGTGAGAGAGGGGGTCTGTGTGTATGAGAGAGTGAGTGAGAGTGAAGGGAGTGAGAGAGAGACTGACAGTGTGGGTGAGAGAGAGAGTGTCAGTTTGGGTGAGAGAGAGAGTGACAGTGTTTATGAGAGAGAGTGAAGTGGCTGGGACAGAGAGTGTCTGTGTTTGAGAGAGAGAGGGACTGTGTATGTGAGAGAGGGGGTCTGTGTGTATGAAGAGAGAGTGCAGTGTGAGTGAGAGAGAGACTGACAGTGTGGGTGAGAGAGAGAGTGTCAGTTTGGGTGAGAGAGAGAGTGACAGTGTTTATGAGAGAGAGTGAAGTGGCTGGGACAGAGAGTGTCTGTGTTTGAGAGAGAGAGGGACTGTGTATGTGAGAGAGGGGGTCTGTGTGTATGAGGAGTGAGAGAGTGAGTGAGAGAGAGACTGACAGTGTGGGTGAGAGAGAGAGTGTCAGTTTGGGTGAGAGAGAGAGTGACAGTGTTTATGAGAGAGAGTGAAGTGGCTGGGACAGAGAGTGTCTGTGTTTGAGAGAGAGAGGGACTGTGTATGTGAGAGAGGGGGTCTGTGTGTATGAGAGAGTGAGTGTCAGTGTGAGTGAGAGAGAGACTGACAGTGTGGGTGAGAGAGAGAGTGTCAGTTTGGGTGAGAGAGAGAGTGACAGTGTTTATGAGAGAGAGTGAAGTGGCTGGGACAGAGAGTGTCTGTGTTTGAGAGAGAGAGGGACTGTGTATGTGAGAGAGGGCTGTGTGTATGAGGAGGGTGTCTGTGTGTGAGAGAGAGAGTGCAGTTGGTGAGAGAGAGACTGACAGTGTGGGTGAGAGAGAGAGTGTCAGTTTGGCTGAGAGAGAGAGTGACAGTGTTTATGAGAGAGAGTGAAGTGGCTGGGACAGAGAGTGTCTGTGTTTGAGAGAGAGAGGGACTGTGTATGTGAGAGAGGGGGTCTGTGTGTATGAGAGAGTGAGTGTCAGTGTGAGTGAGAGAGAGACTGACAGTGTGGGTGAGAGAGAGAGTGTCAGTTTGGCTGAGAGAGAGAGTGACAGTGTTTATGAGAGAGAGTGAAGTGGCTGGGACAGAGAGTGTCTGTGTTTGAGAGAGAGAGGGACTGTGTATGTGAGAGAGGGGGTCTGTGTGTATGAGAGAGTGAGTGTCAGTGAGTGAGAGTGAGAGAGAGATGACAGTGTGGGTGAGAGAGAGAGTGTCAGTTTGGGTGAGAGAGAGAGTGACAGTGTTTATGAGAGAGAGTGAAGTGGCTGGGACAGAGAGTGTCTGTGTTTGAGAGAGAGAGGGACTGTGTATGTGAGAGAGGGGTCTGTGTGTATGAAGAGTGAGTGTCAGTGTGAGTGAGAGAGAGACTGACAGTGTGGGTGAGAGAGAGAGTGTCAGTTTGGTGAGAGAGAGAGTGACAGTGTTTATGAGAGAGAGTGAAGTGGCTGGGACAGAGAGTGTCTGTGTTTGAGAGAGAGAGGGACTGTGTATGTGAGAGAGGGGGTCTGTGTGTATGAGAGAGTGAGTGTCAGTGTGAGTGAGAGAGAGACTGACAGTGTGGGTGAGAGAGAGAGTGTCAGTTTGGGTGAGAGAGAGAGTGACAGTGTTTATGAGAGAGAGTGAAGTGGCTGGGACAGAGAGTGTCTGTGTTTGAGAGAGAGAGGGACTGTGTATGTGAGAGAGGGGGTCTGTGTGTGTATGAGAGAGTGAGTGTCAGTGTGAGTGAGAGAGAGACTGACAGTGTGGGTGAGAGAGAGACTGACAGTGTGGGTGAGAGAGAGAGTGTCAGTTTGGGTGAGAGAGAGAGTGACAGTGTTTATGAGAGAGAGTGAAGTGGCTGGGACAGAGAGTGTCTGTGTTTGAGAGAGAGAGGGACTGTGTATGTGAGAGAGGGGGTCTGTGTGTATGAGAGAGTGAGTGTCAGTGTGAGTGAGAGAGAGACTGACAGTGTGGGTGAGAGAGAGAGTGTCAGTTTGGGTGAGAGAGAGAGTGACAGTGTTTATGAGAGAGAGTGAAGTGGCTGGGACAGAGAGTGTCTGTGTTTGAGAGAGAGAGGGACTGTGTATGTGAGAGAGGGGGTCTGTGTGTATGAGAGAGTGAGTGTCAGTGTGAGTGAGAGAGAGACTGACAGTGTGGGTGAGAGAGAGAGTGTCAGTTTGGGTGAGAGAGAGAGTGACAGTGTTTATGAGAGAGAGTGAAGTGGCTGGGACAGAGAGTGTCTGTGTTTGAGAGAGAGAGGGACTGTGTATGTGAGAGAGGGGGTCTGTGTGTATGAGAGAGTGAGTGTCAGTGTGAGTGAGAGAGAGACTGACAGTGTGGGTGAGAGAGAGAGTGTCAGTTTGGCTGAGAGAGAGAGTGACAGTGTTTATGAGAGAGAGTGAAGTGGCTGGGACAGAGAGTGTCTGTGTTTGAGAGAGAGAGGGACTGTGTATGTGAGAGAGGGGGTCTGTGTGTATGAGAGAGTGAGTGTCAGTGTGAGTGAGAGAGAGACTGACAGTGTGGGTGAGAGAGAGAGTGTCAGTTTGGGTGAGAGAGAGAGTGACAGTGTTTATGAGAGAGAGTGAAGTGGCTGGGACAGAGAGTGTCTGTGTTTGAAAGAAAGAGGGACTGTGTATGTGAGAGAGGAGGACTGTGTGTTTGAGAGAGTGAGTGTCAGAGTGAGTGAGAGAGAGAGACTGACAGTGTGGGTGAGAGAGAGAGTGTCAGTTTGGGTGAGAGAGAGAGTGTCAGTTTGGGTGAGAGAGAGTGCGACTGTGTTTATGAGAGAGAGTGAAGTGGCTGGGACAGAGAGTGTCTGTGTTTGAGAGAGAGAGGGACTGTGTATGTGAGAGAGGGGGTCTGTGTGTATGAGAGAGTGAGTGTCAGTGTGAGTGAGAGAGAGACTGACAGTGTGGGTGAGAGAGAGAGTGTCAGTTTGGGTGAGAGAGAGAGTGACAGTGTTTATGAGAGAGAGTGAAGTGGCTGGGACAGAGAGTGTCTGTGTTTGAGAGAGAGAGGGACTGTGTATGTGAGAGAGGGGGTCTGTGTGTATGAGAGAGTGAGTGTCAGTGTGAGTGAGAGAGAGACTGACAGTGTGGGTGAGAGAGAGAGTGTCAGTTTGGGTGAGAGAGAGAGTGACAGTGTTTATGAGAGAGAGTGAAGTGGCTGGGACAGAGAGTGTCTGTGTTTGAGAGAGAGAGGGACTGTGTATGTGAGAGAGGGGGTCTGTGTGTATGAGAGAGTGAGTGTCAGTGTGAGTGAGAGAGAGACTGACAGTGTGGGTGAGAGAGAGAGTGTCAGTTTGGGTGAGAGAGAGAGTGACAGTGTTTATGAGAGAGAGTGAAGTGGCTGGGACAGAGAGTGTCTGTGTTTGAGAGAGAGAGGGACTGTGTATGTGAGAGAGGGGGTCTGTGTGTATGAGAGAGTGAGTGTCAGTGTGAGTGAGAGAGAGACTGACAGTGTGGGTGAGAGAGAGAGTGTCAGTTTGGGTGAGAGAGAGAGTGACAGTGTTTATGAGAGAGAGTGAAGTGGCTGGGACAGAGAGTGTCTGTGTTTGAGAGAGAGAGGGACTGTGTATGTGAGAGAGGGGGTCTGTGTGTATAAGCGAGTGAGTGTCAGTGTGAGTGAGAGAGAGAGTGTCAGTTTGGGTGAGAGAGAGACTGACAGTCTGGGTGAGAGAGAGAGTGTCAGTTTGGGTGAGAGAGAGAGTGACAGTGTTTATGAGAGAGAGTGAAGTGGCTGGGACAGAGAGTGTCTGTGTTTGAGCGAGAGAGGGACTGTGCATGTGAGAGAGGGGGTCTGTGTGTATGAGAGAGTGAGTGAGAGAGAGACTGACAGTGTGGGTGAGAGAGAGAGTGTCAGTTTGGCTGAGAGAGAGAGTGACAGTATTTATGAGAGAGAGTGAAGTGGCTGGGACAGAGAGTGTCTGTGTTTGAGAGAGAGAGGGACTGTGTATGTGAGAGAGGGGGTCTGTGTGTTTGAGAGAGTGAGTGTCAGTGTGAGTGAGAGAGAGACTGACACTGTGGGTGAGAGAGAGAGTGACAGTTTGGGTGAGAGAGAGAGTGACAGTGTTTATGAGAGAGAGTGAAGTGGCTGGGACAGAGAGTGTCTGTGTTTGAGAGAGAGAGGGACTGTGTATGTGAGAGAGGGGGTCTGTGTGTATGAGAGAGTGAGTGTCAGTGTGAGTGAGAGAGAGACTGACAGTGTGGGTGAGAGAGAGAGTGTCAGTTTGGCTGAGAGAGAGAGTGACAGTGTTTATGAGAGAGAGTGAAGTGGCTGGGACAGAGAGTGTCTGTGTTTGAGAGAGAGAGGGACTGTGTATGTGAGAGAGGGGGTCTGTGTGTATGAGAGAGTGAGTGTCAGTGTGAGTGAGAGAGAGACTGACAGTGTGGGTGAGAGAGAGAGTGTCAGTTTGGGTGAGAGAGAGAGTGACAGTGTTTATGAGAGAGAGTGAAGTGGCTGGGACAGAGAGTGTCTGTGTTTGAGAGAGAGAGGGACTGTGTATGTGAGAGAGGGGGTCTGTGTGTATGAGAGAGTGAGTGTCAGTGTGAGTGAGAGAGAGACTGACAGTGTGGGTGAGAGAGAGAGTGTCAGTTTGGGTGAGAGAGAGAGTGACAGTGTTTATGAGAGAGAGTGAAGTGGCTGGGACAGAGAGTGTCTGTGTTTGAGAGAGAGAGGGACTGTGTATGTGAGAGAGGGGGTCTGTGTGTATGAGAGAGTGAGTGTCATGTGAGTGAGAGAGAGACTGACAGTGTGGGTGAGAGAGAGAGTGTCAGTGTGGGTGAGAGAGAGACTGACAGTGGTGGTGAGAGAGAGAGTGACAGTGTTTATGAGAGAGAGTGAAGTGGCTGGGACAGAGAGAGTCTGTGTTTGAGAGAGAGAGGGACTGTGTATGTGAGAGAGGGGGTCTGTGTGTATGAGAGAGTGAGTGAGAGAGAGACTGACAGTGTGGGTGAGAGAGAGAGTGTCAGTTTGGGTGAGAGAGAGAGTGACAGTGTTTATGAGAGAGAGTGAAGTGGCTGGGACAGAGAGTGTCTGTGTTTGAGAGAGAGAGGGACTGTGTATGTGAGAGAGGGGGTCTGTGTGTTTGAGAGAGTGAGTGTCAGTGTGAGTGAGAGAGAGACTGACAGTGTGGGTGAGAGAGAGAGTGTCAGTTTGGGTGAGAGAGAGAGTGACAGTGTTTATGAGAGAGAGTGAAGTGGCTGGGACAGAGAGTGTCTGTGTTTGAGAGAGAGAGGGACTGTGTATGTGAGAGAGGGGGTCTGTGTGTATGAGAGAGTGAGTGTCAGTGTGAGTGAGAGAGAGACTGACAGTGTGGGTGAGAGAGAGAGTGTCAGTTTGGCTGAGAGAGAGAGTGACAGTGTTTATGAGAGAGAGTGAAGTGGCTGGGACAGAGAGTGTCTGTGTTTGAGAGAGAGAGGGACTATGTATGTGAGAGAGGGGGTCTGTCTGTATGAGAGAGTGAGTGTCAGTGTGAGTGAGAGAGAGACTGACAGTGTGGGTGAGAGAGAGAGTGTCAGTTTGGGTGAGAGAGAGAGTGACAGTGTTTATGAGAGAGAGTGAAGTGGCTGGGACAGAGAGTGTCTGTGTTTGAGAGAGAGAGGGACTGTGTATGTGAGAGAGGGGGTCTGTGTGTATGAGAGAGTGAGTGTCAGTGTGAGTGAGAGAGAGACTGACAGTGTGGGTGAGAGAGAGAGTGTCAGTTTGGGTGAGAGAGAGAGTGACAGTGTTTATGAGAGAGAGTGAAGTGGCTGGGACAGAGAGTGTCTGTGTTTGAGAGAGAGAGGGACTGTGTATGTGAGAGAGGGGGTCTGTGTGTGTAGAGAGTGAGAGTGAGTGAGAGAGAGACTGACAGTGTGGGTGAGAGAGAGAGTGTCAGTTTGGGTGAGAGAGAGAGTGACAGTGTTTATGAGAGAGAGTGAAGTGGCTGGGACAGAGAGTGTCTGTGTTTGAGAGAGAGAGGGACTGTGTATGTGAGAGAGGGGGTCTGTGTGTATGAGAGAGTGAGTGTCAGTGTGAGTGAGAGAGAGACTGACAGTGTGGGTGAGAGAGAGAGTGTCAGTTTGGGTGAGAGAGAGAGTGACAGTGTTTATGAGAGAGAGTGAAGTGGCTGGGACAGAGAGTGTCTGTGTTTGAGAGAGAGAGGGACTGTGTATGTGAGAGAGGGGGTCTGTGTGTATGAGAGAGTGAGTGTCAGTGTGAGTGAGAGAGAGACTGACAGTGTGGGTGAGAGAGAGAGTGTCAGTTTGTGAGAGAGAGAGTGACAGTGTTTATGAGAGAGAGTGAAGTGGCTGGGACAGAGAGTGTCTGTGTTTGAGAGAGAGAGGGACTGTGTATGTGAGAGAGGGGGTCTGTGTGTATGAGAGAGTGAGTGTCAGTGTGAGTGAGAGAGAGACTGACAGTGGGTGAGAGAGAGAGTGTCAGTTTGGGTGAGAGAGAGAGTGACAGTGTTTATGAGAGAGAGTGAAGTGGCTGGGACAGAGAGTGTCTGTGTTTGAGAGAGAGAGGGACTGTGTATGTGAGAGAGGGGGTCTGTGTGTATGAGAGAGGAGTCGAGTGAGAGAGAGACTGACAGTGTGGGTGAGAGAGAGAGTGTCAGTTTGGGTGAGAGAGAGAGTGACAGTGTTATGAGAGAGAGTGAAGTGGCTGGGACAGAGAGTGTCTGTGTTTGAGAGAGAGAGGGACTGTATATGTGAGAGAGGGCGTCTGTGTTTATGAGAGAGTGAGTGTCAGTGTGAGTGAGAGAGAGACTGACAGTGTGGGTGAGAGAGAGAGTGTCAGTTTGGGTGAGAGAGAGAGTGACAGTGTTATGAGAGATGAGAGAGAGTGAAGTGGCTGGGACAGAGAGTGTCTGTGTTTGAGAGAGAGAGGGACTGTGTATGTGAGAGAGGGGGTCTGTGTGTATGATAGAGTGAGTGTCAGTGTGAGTGAGAGAGAGACTGACAGTGTGGGTGAGAGAGAGAGTGTTAGTTTGGGTGAGAGAGAGAGTGACAGTGTTTATGAGAGAGAGTGAAGTGGCTGGGACAGAGAGTGTCTGTGTTTGAGAGAGAGAGGGACTGTGTATGTGAGAGAGGGGGTCTGTGTGTATGAGAGAGTGAGTGTCAGTGTGAGTGAGAGAGAGACTGACAGTGTGGGTGAGAGAGAGAGTGTCAGTTTGGGTGAGAGAGAGAGTGACAGTGTTTATGAGAGAGAGTGAAGTGGCTGGGACAGAGAGTGTCTGTGTTTGAGAGAGAGAGGGACTGTGTATGTGAGAGAGGGGGTCTGTGTGTATGAGAGAGTGAATGAGAGAGAGACTGACAGTGTGGGTGAGAGAGAGAGTGTCAGTTTGCCTGAGAGAGAGAGTGACAGTGTTTATGAGAGAGAGTGAAGTGGCTGGGACAGAGAGTGTCTGTGTTTGAGAGAGAGAGGGACTGTTTATGTGAGAGAGGGGGTCTGTGTGTATGAGAGAGTGAGTGTCAGTGTCAGAGAGAGAGAGACTGACAGTGGGTGAGAGAGAGAGTGTCAGTTTGGATGAGAGAGAGACTGACAGTGTTTACGAGGAAGAGTGAAGTGGCTGGGACAGAGAGTGTCTGTTTGAGAGAGAGAGGGACTGTGTATGTGAGAGAGGGGGTCTGTGTGTATAAGCGAGTGAGTGTCAGTGTGAGTGAGAGAGAGAGTGTCAGTTTGGGTGAGAGAGAGAGTGACAGTGTTCATTATAGAGAGTGAAGTGGCTGGGACAGAGAGTGTCTGTGTTTGAGAGAGATAGGGACTGTATATGTGAGAGAGGGCGTCTGTGTTTATGAGAGAGTGAGTGTCAGTGTGAGTGAGATAGAGACTGACAGTTTGGGTGAGATAGAGAGTGTCAGTTTGGGTGAGAGAGAGAGTGACAGTGTTTATGAGAGAGAGTGAAGTGGGTGGGATTGAGTGTCTGTGTTTGACAGAGAGGGGGTCTGTGTGTATGAGAGTGAGTCCATGCGTATCAGAGAGAGTGTAAATGTGAGAGAGAAAGAGTTGGTCAGTTTTTGTGAGATTCGATCAGTGTGTGAATGAGTGAAAGAGTGTCAATGTATATGAAAGAAAATGTGTCAGTGTGTGAGAGAATGTGAGTGTATGAGGGAGGGAGTCAATATGTGAGGCAGGCAGAGAAGAGAGAGAGAGATTCTATTTATGAGAGAGAGTCAGTGTGTGAAAGAGAGAGATAGTCATTTTATGGGAAGTGATTGAGCAGAGTGTGAGAGAGAGAGTCAGTGAACTTGTAGCTCAAATCAGTACAAAGCGGTTTCGTGGCCATTAGTGCTTGTAGGGTGAAGAGGATTGGGAATTAAATATCCAAGGATATCAGATATACAGAAGGAAGGTAAGGGATGTTGGGTATCGCTCTTAATTAAAGATGAAATCAGGTCAGTCATGAGAGACGGTACAAGTCCCAAGTAGCAGAACGTTGAATATATCTGGGTAGAGATTAGGAACAGTAAAGGGATAAAAATCACTGGTGGCCACCGAATTACAGTGCCACATGCAATAAACCGAGAAATATCTGGGGCATGTAGGAATGTAACAGTAGTTATCATGGGGACTTCAACTTGCACATAGATTGGGTGAATCAAGTTGGTTGAGGCAGTATTGAGGAGGACTTCATCAAATGCATCCATGATGGCTTTCTGGAACAGCGTATTCCTGAACCTAGAAGGGAATGTGCTATCGTAGATCTGGTCCTGATCAAAGAGGCAGGTAAAATTAGTGATCTTGTCGTCAGGGATCCTCTTGAAAAGAGTGATCACAGTATGATTGAGTTTGACACCAACAGAATCAACAAACTCATTTGTAAGGCCAGTGATGTTGTGGGGATGGAACTGGACTATCTGCCGGTGGTGTCTGAAAAGAGGATGATGTCCAAGTTGCATGCCATCTTGGACAATGTCTCCCATCCACTACATAATGTACTGGTTGGGCACAGGAGTACATTCAGTCAGAGACTCATTGCACCAAGATGCAACACTGAGCATCATAGGAAGTTATTCCTGCCTGTGGCTATCAAACTTTACAACTCCTCCCTTGGAGGGTCAGACACCCTGAGCCAATAGGCTGGTCCTGGACTTATTTCCATCTGGCATAATTTACATATTATTATTTAATTATTTATGGTTTTATATTGCTATATTTATAGTCTATTCTTGGTTGGTGGAACTGTAACGAAACCCAATTTCCCTCAGGATCAATGAAGTCTATCTATCTATCTATCTATCTATCTAAATAGAGGGTGTAATATTTCAATCTAACACCAGTGTATTATGCCTAAACAATGGAGACTGCAATGGGATGAGGGAGGATTTGGCTAGTGTAGTCTGGGAACACAGGCTATATGGTGGGACAGTTGAGGGACAGTGGAAGACTTTCAAAGAGATTTTTCACGGTGCTCAACAGAAGTATATTCCATTAAAAGCACAGACAGTAACGGTGGGGACAGCCAGCCTTGGGTAACTAAGGAAATAAAAGAAGGCATCAAGCTAAAAATTTGTGCATACAAAGTCACCAAGAGTAGTGGGAAACTGGAAGATTGGGAAAACTTTAAAAAGCAACAAAGTACCACTAAGCGAGCAATAAAGAAAGGGAAACTGGATTATGAAAATAAAATAGCAAAAAATATAAAAATGGATAGTAAAAGTTTTTATAATTATATAAAGCGGAAAAGGGTGGCTAAAATGAATGTAGGTCCCTTGGAGGACGAGAAGGGGGAATTAATATTGGGTAATGAGGAAATGGCCATGGTTTTGAATGACTATTTTGTGTTGGTCTTCACAGTGGAGAACACATCTAACATGCCAAAGAGAGACGTTATGGATGCGATGGGAGGTGAGGACCTCGATACAATAGCTATCACTAAAGAGATGGTGCTGAGCAAACGTGGGCCTGAAGCTCGATAAGTCCCCGGGTCCTGAAGGAATGCATCCTAGGGTTCTGAAGAAACGGCAGAAGTTATAGTAGAGGCTTTGGTGGATGATTTACCAAAATTCTCTGAACTCTGGGCAGGTCCCAGTGGATTGGAAGATGGCGAATGTCACGCCACTGTTCAAAAAAGGATGTAGGCAAAAGGCAGGTAACTATAGTTTAACACCTGTAGTTGGGAAAATGCTTGAAGCTATCATTAAAGAACAAATAGTGAGGCATCTAGAAAGAAGTGGATTCATCAGGCAGACGCAGTATGGATTCAGCAAAGACAGGTCCTGTTTGACAAGCTTACTGGAGTTCTTTGAGGTTTTAACGAGCGCAGTGGATAGAAGGGAATAGATGGGTGTTAGTTACTTGGATTTCCAGGAAGTGTTCATTCAGGTGCCACATAAAAGACCTATCCATAAGATAAGGATGCATAGAGTTAGGGGCGTTATATTAGCACGGATAGTGGATTAGTTAACTAATAGAAAGCAGAGAGTTGGGGTACATGGGTGTTACTCTGGGTGGCAATCAGTGGTGAGCAGCGTACTTCAGAGGTTGGTGCTGGGCTCACAGCTGTTCATGATATACATTAACAATCTGGACAAGGGGGCTGAGTGTAGTGTAACTAAGTTTGTTCATGATATTAAATTGAGTGGAAAAGCAGATTGTGCAGAAGATATGGAGAGTCTGCAGGGAGATAGAGAGAGGTTAAGTGAGTGGGCAAGGGTGTGGGAGATGGAGTACAATGTTGGTAAATACAAGGTCATCCACTTTGGAAGGAAAATGAAAGAGCAGATTTTAAATGGTAAACAATTGCAGCATGCTGTTGTGCAGAGGAACTTGGGAGTGTTTGTGCATGAATCACAATAGGTTGGTTTGCAGGTGCAGCAGGCTGTCAAGAAGGCAAATGGAATGTTGGCCTTCATTGCTAGAGGGATTGAATTTAAGAGCAGGGATGTTATGCTGCAACTGTACAGGGTACTGGTGAGGCCGCCCCTGGAGTACTGCATACAGTTCTGGTCTCCTTACATGAGGAAGGATATACTGGCTTTGGAAGTGGTGCAGGGGAGGTTCACCAAGTTGATTCCGGAGATGAGGGGGTTAGACTATGAGGAGAGATTGAGTCACCTGGGACTACTCGCTGGAATTCAGAAGGATGAGAGGAGATCTTATAGAAACATATAAAATTATGAAAGGGATAGATAAGATAGAGGCAGGAAAGTTGTTTCCACTGGTAGGTGAGACTAGAACTAAGGAACATAGCCTCAAGATTCGGTGGAGTAGACTTAGGATGGAGATGAGGAGGAACTGCTTTTCCCAGGGAGTGGTGAATCTGTGGAATTCTCTGCCTAATGATGCAGTGTAGGCTACCTCAGTAAATATATTTAAGGTAAGGTTTGATAGATTTTTGCAGAGTAGGGGAATTGAGGGTTATGGGGGAAAAGCAGGCAGGTGGAGATGAGTCCATGGTCAGATCAGCCACAATCTTGTTGAATGATGGAGCAAGCTTGACAGGTCAGATGGCTGACTCCTGCTCCTACTTCTTATGTGTGTCTGAGAGAGTGTCAGTGTGTGAGGGAGGGAGAGTCATTGCGTGGGGCAGCAAGAGAGATTTTTTTGTGTGCGAGCGAGAGTGTCAGCATTTATGTGAGAGGTTGTCAGTGTGTGTGAAAGAGTCAGTGTGCATGAGAGAGTGTCAGTGTGAGAGAGAGTGTTTGTGTCAGAGAGATCAGTGTTTGATTGAGAGAAAGAGTATCAGTGTATATGAGAGAGAGTGTCAGTGTGTGTGAGAGAGTGTGTCAGCGTGAGTGAGAGACTGTGATTCACTGTGTGAGAGTGAGAGTGTGCCACTGTGTGAAAGAGAGAGTATGTGAGGGAGAGAGAGACAGTGTCTGAGAAATTGAGAGAGAATCAGTGTACAAAGCAAAAATACTGTATAGGCAGTTTCTGGGGAGCAGCAGTGTGTCTGAGAAATAGGGTGTGTAAGAGAGAGTGTTATTGTGTGTATGAGAGAGAAAGATTGTGTCAGGTTGTGTGAGAGAGACTATGTCAGTGTGCATGAGAGGGAGTGTAAGGGTGTCTGAGAGAGTGAGTGTGTCTGTGTGTGTGAGAGCAAGTGTCAGTGTGTATGTGAGGGAGTGTGTCAGTATGTGTGAGGAAGGGAGTGTCAGTGTGTAAGAGAGAGAGAGAGTGTCAGTATGTGTGAGAGAGTGTGTCAGTGTGTGTCAGACAGAATGTCAATCTGTGAGAGTCTTAGTGCATGTGAGAGAGTGTGTCAGTGTGTGATGGAATGAGTGTGCATGTGTGAGGCAGAGAGTGTCAGTGTAGGGGGCAAGGAAGAGAAAAGTTGGTGTGTGAGGGGAGAGAGAGTGTGTTTGTGGGAAATGGTGACTACAGTATAATGGTCACAGAGATAGTGTCTGAGGTATGAAGGAGTGCTTGTTAGTGAGGGATACCCTCTGTAAAGGTGAGAGTGAGACTCGATGTGATGGAATTGCAGAGCATATGAGAGAGTGTGTCAATGTGTGAGGGGGAGAGAGTGAGAAAAAGGGTGAGTAATACCATGGCCAACTATATCTCCCACTCTGCATCTAGCCAACAGTAAAAATTCCATATTCTCCTCCCTCCTTGGACTGAGGTCCCAGTAAAGGGGGCAGAGCAGAGACAAAGGTGACTGGATTCGTCCTAAGGTTTTTTTTATATTATACCAATGTTGGCATTAAAGAGGCTGGATAAATTAAAGTCAATAAAAACTGTGGAAATTCTTCATTGCACCAACCATGGCCATCCGAGAGGAAGATGGTTCGTTCATGGATGACAATCACGTCAGCTCCAGGTGTTGCCTGCTTCAGATGCGCGTTGACTGTAGGGGTGGTGCACCCCTGATCGCATAGCTTCATGTTGTGGCTCACTCTGATCGCAGTGATGTTAACTGTTAGTGATGTGTGAGGTCCAAAGAGAGAAATACAATTACCAGTGATCTGTATACTTCCTCCGTTGAAGCAATTGTCGACCTTAAGTCAGAGAGTTAACCTGTCGCTGTGGCTATTGGTGTGTGTGACGGTGAGAGTAAATTACAATGGGCAGTCTGGGTAGTTGACTGGGGTTAATAGTGCCGGTTGCAATTATCCCCGAGGACAGTAACATCATCACGGGCATTGTGAGTTTTAATTAACTAAAACGAGTAAATTGTCACAGCACGAGACACCTAACTCTGAATCCTGGGGCACTTGAACTTTCCTGACGCCGCCGAGATGGGTAATAATGTGTTTCCGCTCGTTCCTAAACCCACATTATATTTTCGCAGACGCGGGCTGCTTCTCGACACTTTCAGCCCATTTACAGAATAATACAGATATCAGTTTAAATACATTCTAATATAAACACACTGAAGTCACTTACATATACTATTACTTACCGCTGTATTTTGTAATATTGTCCTATAGCTGACAGTTTAAGATTCGTTTTAAAAGCATCTCATTTATAATTCAAATCCCTCTTTGCATATCACTTGTATCGCCTGCGAGGCCAGTGTGAAATTTTACACAGTGAAAATTAATATCGACGGACACACGCAATAAAAACAGGGCCGCGGGCACACATCCACCATTATACATGGGCCCGTCTGTGCTCGCTTCAATTATCTTTAACAAAACCTCATCTTGCCCGCCGCTGCCTGTTTCGGTTTGCTCTCTGCTCTGCCTGCTCTCCGGGAGTTGGACGTGCAGCCCGAAGCTGTATTAGCGGCCGTGTCTGAAGGCAGGGCACCGGCTGCTCCGCGCCAGGTTGCTGGTATCCAGACAATTCAATTAGCTGCGGTCCATGGTAACTAAACACTAATGATCCGGGCATTCAGACACAATCGGCAGGCGAGGAAACGAATTAGAGCCTTTACAGCACCCAGCGACTGCTTAAAGAGAGACTGGGTTTCACAACTCGCTAATGTCGAGCTTGTCCCAGTCACGTTGTAGGAACAGCGTCTTCACCTCCGCCACCAGATTTCAACGCACCACCTCACTATTCTTTCCGGGCTTTTGTCTCCTTTCGCACAATTTTTAAAATTATATATAGTATTGCAATTCATAGTGTTTTATTATCATGTACTGCAGTGTACAGCTGCCGCAAAGCCACGAATTTCACAACATATGCCAGTAATATTAAACCTGATTCTAACGCTACTGTCTTTAAGTACCGCACACAGGATGTCTAAAGTGCAGAATCTAGTAGTTTTATCAAAGAAAGAAATCATTGCTTTCAACCAGAGTTAACGTTGTGTATTGTGCCAAGAATTACACGAAAAGTACATTTAACGGGGTGGGGGGAGGGTGGGGGAGAGGGACCGACAGAGAGTGTGGGAGAAAGGGAAGAGGGGGAGAGAAGGAAGAGGGAAAGAAAGGGAGGGGAGTGAGATAGTGGGTGAGTGAGGGAAAGCGGTGGGGTGGGGAAGGCTAACATTATTCTCAGATCATTCTCAATGCCCTTCATTCATCAGTCTTTCACTCACTATTGCACTCATCCCCTATAGAACTTTCAGCCTCATTCGCCTGCCCTTCCTTCTCCTTCACTTGTCTCACACTCGATATCTTACATTTCATTAGCTCTCCATCCAGCCAGTCGGCCACCTCCTCAAGCACCTCCTCTTTTACTATTTCCTTCACTGCTCATTCACCCCTTATTCCCCCACCATTCACCCTCACCTAGAACCATAGAACCAAAGAACATTACAGCACAGAGACAGGCCTTTTGGCCCTTGGCTGTGCCGAGCCATTTTTCTGCCTAGTCCCACTGACCTGTACCTGGACCATATCCGTCCATGCACCTCTCATCCATGTACTTGTCCAAGTTTTTCTTAAATGTTAAAAGTGAGCCTGCATTTACCACTTCATCTGGCAGCTCATTCCACACTCCCACCGCTCTCTGTGTGAAGAAGCCCCCCCTAATGTTCCCTTTAAACTTTTCCCCCTTCACCCTTAACCCATATCCTCTGGTTTTTTTCTCCCCTTGCCTCAGTGGAAAAAGCTTGCTTGCATTCACTCTATCTATACCCATCATAATTTTATATACCTCTATCAAATCTCCCCTTATTCTTCTATGCTCCAGGGAATAAAGTCCTAACCTATTCAACCTTTCTCTGTAATCCAGTTTCTCAAGTCCCGGCAACATCCTTGTAAAACTTCTCTTCACTCTTTCAACCTTATTAATATTCTTCCTGTAATTTGGTGACCAAAACTGAACACAATACTCCAGATTTGCCCTCACCAATGCCTTATACAACCTCACCATAACATTCCAGCTCTTATACTCAATACTTTGATTAATAAAGGCCAATGTACCAAAAGCTCTCTTTACAACCCTATCTACCTGTGATGCCACTTTTAGGGAATTTTGTATCTGTATTCCCAGATCCCTCTGTTCTACTGCACTCCTCAGTGCCCTACCATTTACCTTGTATGTTCTACCTTGGCTTGTCCTTCCAAAGTGCAATACCTCACACTTGTCTGTATTAAACTCCATCTGCCATTTTTCAGCCCATTTTTCCGGCTGGTCCAAATCCCTCTGCAAGCTTTGAAAACCTTCCTCACTGTCCACTACACCTCCAATCTTTGTATCATCAGCAAATTTGCTGATCCAATTTACCTACACCCAAATTTGATCCTTCCCACTCTCCATTCTTGTCATCACTCTCACTCACACCACATTCACTCATTCTGATTCCTCTGGTTACAAACTCATTCATTCCTTCATTTACTTACACCTTCTTTCCCCCGATTCTTCCCCTCAGTGACCTCCTCACACACTCATTGACCCATCTTACTCAATTGTCATTTGTATTCATTGTTCTGTTTCCATAGTCTCTCCATCATCTCCCATCCACTCACTATTTTTTTTGGTGGCGAGTTCCCTCAGTCACTTCCACTTACTCACTCTTACCCTTTCTCTCAGTAACTGTTCTCCTCTCCCACAGAACCACCTTTCCCACACACAGATTCCTCTCTCTCTCACAAGCACACTCACTTTCACTCACTCTCCAGGGTGAGAGTCTCTCTTTCACTCTCTCTCCCTCTCTGTCTCTCCCTCTCCCTCTCTCTCTAACTCTCTCTCTCTCTGTCTCCCTCTGTCTGTCTCTCTCTGTCTCTCTCTCTGTCTCTCTCTCTGTCTCTGTTTCTGTCTCACTGTCTCTCTCTCTGTCTCTCTCTCTCTCACTCAGTCTATCTATCTCTCTTCCATGCACTCACTCTCTCTCCCAGTAAATCCTAGTAAAATTAGATAATTTACCAATCTTGGATACACACGAAATGGATTATGATCTATCTATCTATCTATCTATCGATCTATCTGTCTGTCTATAAATCTATCTATGTCTATCTCTCAATCTATCTATCTGTCTGTCTGTCAATCAATCTATCTTCACCCCCACAACTATTTTCACATTTTACTGTCTTGTTTTCTGAATTTAAAATATATTGTTGAATATATATTGAGCTAATCTACAAGATATTGTCTATCATATCAAATCAAAAGAAAAATTCCAAAAATTTACTATAATAAACACCATATTTTTAGACCCCTCAAAAATCCCCTTTGTAATTATTACACTAACTATACTGAGGTGTAATATACATATTACCTTACCAATTCACCCAATTTGGTGTCGTAGAAAATTAGATCACCTGTTTTCATTTAATTCATAAGAATAAATATCCCCTCTTTCTGTAAGGTCAGGCAGTATGGTAGATTTTCAACAGAGAAAACCAAAATGAAGACTGAAGAGGATTCAAGTCAAGTGAGGGAAATTGATAATAGAGAAGCACAACTCTGAGGCAGGGTACAAGACCATCTCAAAGGTACTGAACATACCTCGGAACTCAGCGCAGTCCATCGTGAAAAAGTGTAAAAAAAAAGAACGAAACCACAGCCACACTGCCTACGCCGGAGAAGAATAGCTCTTGTAATAAAAACTACTGTCACGCCAACAGTCAGTCTGAGTGAGCTGCAGAACTCAGCGTCTGCAACTGGAGAAGACGTTCATGGCTCCACAATCTCTAAGGCCTTGCATCAAAAGATATTTAGACAAGGCTGACAAGGAAGAAACCCTGGCTTAAAAAAAAATGAATATCCTTGCCCATGGAGACTTTGCAAAGTGTCACTTAGAAGACACTTTAAAGATGTGGAAGAAGTTCTTGCGGTTGTATGAGACTAAAGTGAAACTTTTTGGCCTTAATACTAAGTGGTACGAGTGGCGTAAATCTAATAATGTGCATTAGCCAGGTGACACAATTCCTACTGTAAAGTATAGTGCAGGTAACATCACGCTCTGGGGATGCTCCTCAGAAGCAGGGACAAAAAGTCTGGTCAGGGTTGATGGAGAAATGAATGCTGCTAAATACAGACCGATCTTAGATAAAAACATGCTAGCCTCTGCCAAAAAGTTTAAACTGGGGAGAAGGTTCGTCTTTGAGCAGGACAACGACCCAAGGCAAACATGAAGAAAATTAATGCGCTTGAGTACTCTCAGAGTCTTGACCTTAACCTGATCGGACGTCTCTGGCAAGACCTCATGATTGCTGACCACTGCCGCTCCCCAACTCCCCAACGACTTGAGAAATTTTGCAAGGAAGAATGAGCAAATCTTGCTCCATCACCTTGTGTAAAGCTATTAGGAATATCCAATAAGGCTACTGGTTGTATTAGCTGCGAGAAGTGGTTCAACTAAGTACAGAGCAAAAAGGGTTGAATACTTTTGAACTGCTGACATTTCCGTTTCCGATTTTTAGTTTTATATGTTTTACAATTTCCCCTGTCTTCTATTTTTTGGTCGGGAGTGGAGTTTTCTATTCCGAAA
>NC_086103.1:94224035-94391535 GCF_963921235.1 Mobula hypostoma | reverse complement strand
ACATGGTATTTATTTCTCGGAAATGCTCTGCCCAGATCATATCTGCGTTAAATAAATAGAATTTAATGGATCAAATAGTTACTCAAACATTTGAACTGGAGTAATTTATACGGGACAGAACGTATTAATAATATTTAGAAGTAATTGTGCAAAGACAATATTTTCTACCGTGATCATAAATATATAGAATATACTTGTAGAGTGCGCGTGTGCCCTGCAAATTTGCATATTTAATTAGTGTTTGTTTAAATGTCAATATCTTAAGATACACCATATGTGATGTTTATACATCTGAACCCATGCCTAACGTCTTACACGTGTAAACTTGTCAAACTGCAGCATTTTTTTAAAATTTTAGTTACATGTAATGGTTGTGTGAAAATCTACAGAATTAAATATAAAGGCAAAACTCGATATTCGCACAAGTAAATAAATAAACTGCATTATTCGTAGTTCATATTTCTCGAATTTTATATTTATATATGTAAAACACTAAAGTTTGTTGATACGCACTTGGAGTGCTGATGACAGTGTAAAAAATTTGCATTTTATAATAAAAGATGCACTACTGTGCCTACATAATATGAATAGTGTGCACTGTTCCGACCGCAAAATAATTTCAGGCAAACTTCCTCTAATAATGAATACAATTTTCATATATTTTATACTATTTGTAAATTGACAAGCACTATTTTTGTGTGTTCGTGGAGCGTGTATATAACATTTAATTTATAAGGTTGTGCAAAGTGGAAAACCCCTGGTGGACAGATTTTATCCCGAATTGCTAAGCTTCCTCTCTCGCGACATTGTCGACCGTCACCAGCACAAGATGCCGCAGATTATTTAATATATCACCTCCCAAAAGTTGAGTGTCCATATTACTATTTAGGCTATTTATCTATTTTAATAAACTCTCCTTCATACTACGTTGAGGTATCCTTCACTGATCGTGAAGGTTGAGAGAGTTAGTGTTGGCGGGATCCAGTAATAGCCCGTCCGCGTCTGCATTCGCTGCTTTATTATATTTAGCGAACTTGAGGAACTTCCCGTTTGAAAAGAAAACTCCCTCCCAGAAAGATCTTTAGTAACACGGTGGGGGAATAATCTCAGATCACGAGTGTATTAGAACTGAGAAGAGACGGAGAGAGGGAGATGGCAACAGAGACGGAGAGAGAGTAGAGAAGGGAGAGCGATAGAGAATTCATCCTGTTTTTCGTGCAAAGAACGGATCTCTATCCTCCGGCTAGAAATCCATCAAATGTTCAACAACAGTCTCCATTTTTTTTTACAGCAAGTTAAAACTCCTGGAAACAGCGCACAGATCGCGGGAGGATGGCTGTTCTTATTTTATTCTGCGTCCCGCTTTAGATTGACATTACGCTCTTGTTCTCTGCGCCGCGCACGTCTTTTATTAACCCCCCCCCCCCCGCCCTCGCCCCCCGGGCTGTGTCTGCTCTTCGTAGATTTGGCTCAGAGAACGCGACTAAATCACACATTTACATAAAAAGTGTTCGTTTTTGGGGTGTTTCAGAACGTTTGTGAAAATGAATCTGTTAAGAATCCATTGCTGTTTCCGCTGTCAAAATCATCCTGCTTCACTCTGACAGCCGCTCCCATTCACTGCAGGAGAAAGGTTTCAATCCGGATTCCCTCAAATATCATCAATCTGAAAAAAATCTGCAGAGGGGAGAGGGAGTTTAGATCGGAAACCGGACGAATTGTTACTCTAAAGAAAAGCGCTGTATTTCACTTTGTATATTAGAGCACGATTCAGTGCGTAATACCTCCGCATTCGTAAAACTGCATATTCGGAAGTTGTAATACTACAAAAAAACTATGTATGCAATATTGTAAAATAAGAAGCTATATAAGACACGCAAACAGTACATGTAATTCAGCTATAATGTTGTAGATATGAGCACGGCCTAGTTACAGTACACGAAAGCGAAAAATGCAATTGGCATGTTTTAAATATTCTAACAGCAAAAGTCCATTAGAAATTAGAAGACAACAGAATAGAAAGGAGAGATGGTATAAAATTAAATGCAGCATTTAATATTGGTTTACATATCAATTTTGAACACATGAATTTAGATGTGCTCTGTGTTATATCTTGCACAAAACATAAAATTTTGCATGTATCTTATATTGATTCATATGTACGTAGATGGTTAACTATTTATTCTTGCATATAAACAAACACAGCGTGCATCTGCGTTTAATTCTGCACTTTTCCACAAAAGCAGACATGACGAATAAAATCTGTAAGAAGCTCGATGTGGTTCCTCATTGGTAAGGGAGATTGCGTCCGTTTTAAACTCTTCGCTGTTGGAGCCGTTCTAAAGCCTGTACGAGAGGAATATAAACAATTTATAACACAATGCTTATGAAATTATCTATTTCGTTGTGATATTTTAATGACTTTAATCACACAGATGTTATTTCAATAAAGGTGTTTGCGAGTGGAAAAAGTCACTTTAAGTAAAGAATCTCGCGACAAATTATATAAAATATACAAAAAGTAAGTTGTATTAAATGGAGCCTTAATAGTCTCGAGACAAATGTAGATAAAGAAGCAAGTAAACACTGAACGCCCGAATTAATTAATGAAATATATAATGGAAAATATTGCAATTTAAAATTCCTTGCAGGAAAATTAATGTTTGTGTAAGTGATGTTGGGATCAGCCTCTCAGGTCGAGAAACTCAGCAATCTGTTTCCATCTTTGCTAAGTGTTCAGCATTTCATCCAGCTATTTAAAAAAAACTATTAGAAAGAACCAGCTCTTACATTTCAGGACTGCTTATCTAGTTCCACTACATCTTCTAAACAGCAATCAGCAAATTAGAGAGATTGCTTCTGAAGCGGCTGTTTGGTGCGGTTTATTGCACTGATTTAAATTATTCAGCATGTTTGTGTAATTGAATACGAAGGCTTTGCAAAAGCTAATAATCCCCGCCTTGTAACTGTTTTTTTTATAAAATAACAGAATGATTCCTAACATGCGCTGATAAAATGCTGATTTTATTAATGTAAAATTGTATTCCCACTTTTCATTTCTCTTATAAACAGATAAGTGACTGCACGGCAAGACCGTGGCAGCCTAACCTCGTTTAATTCCTTGTACTTAATATCGTTTAATAGACTGGGTGTGGTTAGGGAGCGTGGTCAAATTTCAAATTATATCCTTTTTTCAGAACAAAAGTATTTCATAATATGTATAAAATCCTAATAAACTGGTTTGGGGGGGGCGGGTCGAACTTGATATCAATCAGTCTTTGTGCCCTGCACTAACTGGTTCTGAGTTATGATCATTTTTGTCCCTACCAATACAAGCTCAAATTTCCTGAAACGGAGCAGTTTCATTCCTGATCCGCGACTGCATGATTTTTTGGTCAATAGCAAACTCGGGAAGGTTTTCATTTTCATACAGGAAATCGACCCAATTTAACACTCCGACGTTTAAGAGTTTGTTCTAATGACTTTTTTTAATGTGAAGGAACAAAGACCAAAAACAATCAAACATAACAACCGGAAATTTAAACACTTATTTTAAAGGCAACTCCGTCAATTTCAAAGCCGTGTTTCACTACCGATTGTCGCAATCCGTTAACGTAAGGCTGAGAACTTCGTTACATTTCATTGTGTTAATTTCCCTCGATGTACCAGTAAATACTGTCTAATTTTAAAAATTAACTTCATAAAGAACAAAAAAATCATTTTAATTTGAGCTTGACCGGCCGGAAGAATTTTTAAGCACATAATTACGCAAGGGCCAGCCTGCCGAGTCTAAGACGTTTAAATAAAATATAATAAATGAGACTTTGCAGTTTAAATTGAGAAGGCAGCGTTAATCAGCAACTATGCGATAAAACTGCGATCGCCACACATCGAGATAAATCCGTGGCACAAACGTTGCACCTGGGCCGTGTCCATCGATTGCTTGGAGTCTTAAATATTGCTGCATTTAACACTGGTTGGTGAATAAAACGTTCCATGTTAATGGTCTTCCTTATCAATGATATTGCTTTGGATTCTCCAGTTAAGGCTGCTGACAAATCCACACGGCCCCTTGGCTCCCCCTTCCTGTGGATTTGCCAGGCGTCGGCCAATAGCAGGTGAAGACCTCGTCGCTCTCAACCAGTAAGGGTGGTGAGTGAGCAGGAACCAGCGCTAGGGTATGTAGTAGGAAGCGTCCGAGAGTGATGAAAGCTCCTTCTCAAAGCTTCCTCTGAAAGCCCACCTTCTTCCTCCAACCCTCGCAAAGTGCAACCAGGAGCATGCTTTGTGGATGTGTTGTGGTGGCGAGGCGCTTCTCCTGAAAGGTGTCTTTTTCTGGGGTACATATTGGTTGGTTAAGGGCGGGACGATGGATCAGTCTGGGAACACACAGACCCAGCCTCAACATGAGCCCATCAGCTTCGGCATCGACCAGATCCTCAGCGGCTCTGACCAGGAGAGCTGCCTGCAGACTAGTGCCAGAGTATCTGAGGCGAGTTACCTGCCTAATCCGGCCGGGGGCACCTACCCGACCCTCGCCCCATCCTACCCGGCCATGGGAGCTACATACGAGGACAGTCTGTCCGGATCTTACAGTGTGAATCTGAGTATGAACGTCAACGGTTTGGCTTCTGCCGGGGTGATCAGAGTGCCGGCGCACCGGCCCATCCCGCAGGCCGCGATGCCTAACGTGCCCAGTATTGGCAGCGTTGCTGGCCTCGGTGGCCTGAACTTTCCTTGGATGGAAAGCAGCCGAAGATTTGCCAAGGACAGGCTGACAGGTAGGGGAGAGCTTTTGTGTTAAACCCGAGGCTGAGGCTGAGGAACGCGGTGCCCTAAACCTGCAAACCGACTCTCCTTTCACCTACAGTTTACATTACGAACCGGTATTTGTTGCTCTGAAGTCGATAAGGTTGTGTTGTTGGTAACGCAATTTTATTTAGAATCAACGAACAACCGGGGAAATTTGCCAAAAGCCTTTGACACTTTGTGAAGTTGGTGGTATTTTACAACTCGCTTAGTTTCATTGCGATTGGTTTCAGTGCCTTGTCCTTTGCTACGATCGGTTTAGGTTTGGTAACAGAATTGGGTGGCAAAGGAATCGTTTTCAAATGTTGTTTAAACAGGGAGTCCTTCCTTGAGGAGTATTAAAGCTGATTTGAACAGATGATCAGACTGATGACATGGAAAAGACTGAATTTACCCCCAGCAATATAACAGTGAAAGAGTAGGGTAATTTGTTGAACATGCGGCTTGAATTAAAAAAGATTAAATCAAAACAAAGAATAAGCGTTAGAAGATTCTGTTGTAAAGGTGACAACTTAAACTAACGTCCTTTCAGAGAGGACAGGCAGAGTCTGGACAGAGCAAGCCCTGTCCTGGAAACCAGGTCCTGTTCCCAAAACGAGGAACTGCAGATGCTGGAATCTATAGCAAAGGAGCACTGAAAGAACTCGGCAACGTCCAGCATCTCTCTCTCTGTCTGTCTGTCTGTCTCTGTCTGTCTGTCTGTCTCTCTCTCTCTGTCTCTCTCTCTCTCTCTCTCTCTCTTCCCCCCCCCCCCCACAAAATGCTGCTTGATCCGCTGAACTGTCCCAACGATTTTTTTTGCTCCAGATTCCACGGGGAGCTGGTCTCACGCAAGAGAGCGAGTCCCAGGTCGAGTGAGCTGTTTCTAATTTAGACAGAGCAGATCGCGGTTCCGAAAGAGAAAAGATCTCAGCCGAAGGGAAGATGCGACCAGAAGCCGGGACAAAAAGATCAGACACTTCCCAAAACAATAAACTTCAGTCTGGACCGGGCAGCTGACACACCAGAGAGGCCGTGCCTCCCTACGGGGAGAGCATGTCTTGGCCCAACAGCCAAGTCCCGCTTCCTTTTTATCTATTTTTTCAGTTCTGGATAATGTTTAATAGGTGTGCCGATATCGCACTCCGAGAGTTTTAGGGAGGGATCTTCTCCGGTGTCTCTTTTCTATATCACTCTTTTAGTTCCGGGAAGGATCTTTTCGGCTCAGATACTCTTTAAAACCCCGGTGGGATCGCCAACTCTGCTCCTTTCTACCTCTTCTCGGGGATCTGGCTCCAACTAAATTTTAATTGGTCAACAGGTTATACCCGTGGTCTACGAGTGACACCGTCACCGTTGGAGATAAAAAATAAATGAATCATCCTGTGACCATTTTAGTGTCCATCGAGCAGCGGCCTTTAAATTTACCGCAACCTCCACCTGTTCCTCCCTTTCCCCCTCCCGCTAAATATTCAATTAATTCCAAATTAATGGAAGGAACCTCTGAAATACAGAGTTCTGTTTATATATTTAATGGGTTCAAATTCATTTAAATTTAGTTGCCACAGTCTTGGATTGATTCGTCAGTACGGCAGCTCCGCATCTATAAATGTCACGATGTCCATAAATGTCACAGACAACCAGTGGCTGAGTGTGTTGAGTGTGTCTCTGTGTTTGTACGTGTGTGTGTGTGTGTGTGTGTTTGTGTGTATGTATGTGTGTTGTGTGTGTGTGTTGTGTATCTGTGTTTGTGTTTGTGTGTGTGTTTGTGTGCGTGTGTTTGTGTTTGTGTGTTTGTGTTGTGTGTTTGTATGTGTGTGTTTGTGTATGTGTTGTGTGTTCCTGTGTGTTTGTGTTTGTGTGTTGTGTGTTGTGTGTGTGTGTTGTGTGTGTGGGTTGTGTGTGTGTGCGCGTGTGTTGTGAGTGTGTTGTGTGTGAGTGTGTGTGTGTGTGTGTGTGCGCGCGCGCGCGCGCGCGCTCTCGCATTTTTGTGAGACTAAGGTTAAAGTTGAGGGTGGAATACAGACTCCTGATTTCCACAGAGGAAGTGCTTTACTGTAGATTAATGGGAATGACAATGGAAGTGGGACCCCCATTTGGATAGATCATTGAGCTCTGTTCTCTTTCCTTCTGACAGCCGCCTTGACCCCTTTCACAGTGACACGGCGGATTGGTCACCCTTACCAAAATAGGACTCCTCCGAAACGAAAGAAGCCGCGCACTTCCTTCACTCGGATCCAAATTTGTGAACTGGAGAAGAGATTCCACCGTCAGAAGTACCTGGCCTCGGCGGAGAGAGCGGCGCTCGCCAAATCCCTCAAAATGACAGATGCTCAAGTCAAAACCTGGTTCCAGAACAGGAGAACTAAATGGAGGTGAGAGAAGACATATTGACCTGCAGTCTCTCGTGCCTCGAAATGTGAATAAAGTTATGAAAGTATGGAGAGAAAGCGTGAAAAGAGAGGCTGGCAATGAAAAGGCGGGGGGCAAGTTAGATGTAGATTAATAACTTAGGAATAAAAAATGCCCAAAAAAAGTTTGAATAAAAGGAACTTTACACTGGATAACGAGATAACAAAATTTAAATCCATGCCCTTAACAGCCTGGACGTCGGGGGACAGGGATTGAAGAAGATAGCTTTAAACTTCCCCCATATTTAGTTAGAGATTGAGACTGCGGGCGAATGGGTAGATTTAAACGGCGGGGGGAGGGGGATATATACAATTATTACAGATCAGCTTGTAACAGGTGATGTAAGAGATCTGGAAGAATACTCGAGTGAATTCAATAGAGTGGAGAGCGCGGAAAATATATTAACCGGTTCAAAACGCAGTGAGTGTGTGTCAATAATTTTAAACTGATAAAAGTAAAACAATAGTTATGAATGAAAGTGAATTTTCCAAAGAGGGAGAAAAATTTACATTTAACACTTATTGAGTATCGAGTAGAGAAGGGGACAGGAATATATTTAGAAACAGTGTAAATGAAAGAGAGAAGGAAAGGTCCATACTAAGATACAAGCGATACTGAGAGAGTGGGCAATTATATATTCTTTTAAACTGTGAGAGGAAAACAAGTGGAGTACAATACACGACAGTGACGCTGACGAACTTAAATACAGCAGATGACATCATCGAAGAACATCGGTTGAGAGGGTCCAGGGTAACAGAGAGAGGAGTCGAAATAGAGTTTAAAGCAGTAGGAGTCGGCAGAGTGGGAACGCGCCAGAATCGGGTTTCATTTTACGAAAGAGAAAGAGAGAGAGAGAGAGAGAGAGAGATTTTTCGAATTACAATCCAAAGAATTGAACTGGAACGATATTCTGTAATGTTGTACATGAGTAATCGATGTGTAATAATGTATGTGCAAGCAGTGTAGCCGACATCCGTACTGGGACTATTGTGTGGTGCTGTTACTGTTCGTCAAGTACGATTTGGATGAATTCGTTTTGTCGAATTTGGATGATATAATACAATTAAATGTGTTTCCAACCAGGCAATGCATGTTTAAAAAGTTCGTTGGCAAGTTTAACTTTGTGATGTAGCAAGAATCTGTTTGAAGTCGATCTGCTAACTGACAGAACTTCCAAAATGAAGCAAAGGGAACTTTTAAGCCTGCCCCGTGTTGAGAAATGTGGGGTAAAAAAGTGACCATGTGCACTGTTCGATATAGGCTCCCCATTCATAATATCTTAGAGATGCATAAAAAAAGAACTGCAGATGTGTCTTGGCATTTTTGTACTGTGCTTTTATGTATGTAATTTTCATTTTATTTAATAATTAAATAAGACATGACTGTCTGTAATATCTGGCTTTGCACCGCAAGGCTGTTTTAATTAACTTTCCCACCAGTAATAACGCCTCTGGGGAAACAATTACTTTCCGAGAGTCGGAATAGGAATGGAAAAAATCGGCTGAATGATAATTTAAATGTCTAAAAAAAAAACCAGCCCCGAGGAAAGAGGGACCATTACTATTAAGGGTTAAATAAATCAAACAATTTAAGGAAATTTGTATTTTTAAAAATTATAACCGCGCCCTCGGCTCTATTTTGAAGTTATCTTTAAGCTCCATTCAATTGACAAAGGTCTTGATAATGCCGAGAAGAAACCGAAATATTTTGGCTCAATGTTTGCTGTGAATATGTTATTGATTAAATAGTACAGCTAAGCAATTTATTCGAATATTGAAGGCGGCCTATATCAAGACGGGGAAGGTTCTGTTACCATTAACATTTGAAACGACCCTAACTGAGATCCGCACACCGATTTTTTTTTCATGATTTTGTCTATTCAGAAAAAGGAATATACTTAAATATAAAAAAGAGATTGGCATTGGAAGGGACTGAACTGTTTACAAGACTGTGTCCCAACATAATAGATTCTAACAAGATGATAGCATTTGTAATAACACCAGTAAACAGCAGCAACGGTGTTATTGGACAATCTGTTATCGACACTGACTGCCCTTCGCTCTTCCTGCCGCCACCCTGAACGGTGATAAAAAGGATTGTGTTTATTCCTCCTTGTGTTCCACAGTTATAAATCTGAAGGGCAACAAAGTGCATGTTTGGCTTTTCTTTCTCTCTGACACAGTCACCTCCGGTGCAATGAATGATGGAGAATATAGAGCAGGGCACTAAATCAGAGCTAAATATTTGAACCCGCTCCGCAAATTGATTACATCCGCGATTTATTATTGAAAACTGGGCACAAGAGGATCTTCGGTGAAATGCGTTTGAGCACGTGTCACCGTGAACGTTAGAGTGAGATTAGATCAAAGAGAATTCGCGCGCGCGCGCGTGTGTGTGTGTGTACCTTAGTGAGTTTCTGTGTGATTTTCTGCCATATTATCCTTGCGGGAAACTGCGTGCGAAAATATGTTAGTACCTTTGCTTGTCTGCTTGTGTTTGGAGGGTGGGAATGTGCACCAGAGAAAGTCCAAGAAAATATTGGTATTAGCATAGATGTGAAGACAAATCTGTTTCTGGTGTGGGATGTGTGACAGTATAAGTCTGTGAGGGAATGTTTGTTAGACTCAGTGTGACGGGGCGGGGGTCGCAATGCATGCGCTGTAGAGTTACAGTATTTAAGGGTAGTGAGTGAAAGAGTACGCGGGGAAAAATGGTTAAATCAGGTGTATTTGAGTTTGGTATATTTGTTAGTACGTTTATTTGTCTGCGTCTGTGTGACTGTTTATCTGTGTGTATCTAGTGTTCGCCTATATCTTCGTTATCTAGCTCTGTGCGTACGTGCGACTAAATGATGTGTGTGTACGCCTTTTTCGACAGGGTGTCATCAGTATTTTGATGCTGAACAAATTAACCTTAAAAAGCGACATTTGAACAGATTACATCTGAACTAGTTATAAAATCCGTGATGATTTTAAGTATACCCGTACACCTGCTCATTAATGCCGGTGCCTAATCAACCAATCATATGGCAGCAACTCAATGCATAAAAGCATACAGACATGGTCAAGAGGTTCAGTTGCTGTTCAGACCAAGCATCATCATGCGGAAGGAATGTGATCTCAGTGACTTTGACCGTGTTGGTGCCAGACGGGGTGGTTTCTGTATTTCAGAAACTGCTGATCTCCTGGGATTTTCACGCATGTCTCTGGAATTTACAGAGTATGATGCGAAAAACAATCAAAAAAATCCGGTTCTGTGGGCGAAGAAGCCTTGTTAATGAGGGAGGTCAGAGGAGAATGGCCAGACTGGTTCAAGCTGACAGGAAGGCGACAGAAACTCAAATAACCACAAGTTACGACAGTGGTGTGCGGAAGAACATCTCTGAATACATTGAAGAGGATGGACTACAGCAGCAGACCACAAATATATACACACTAGCCACTTTATTAAGTACAGGAAGGTAGTTAATAAAATTAGAAAATTAGATCTAAGAAAATTTAAACCCGAAAATGTAAGATACCAGCTGATATATATACACACACACGCGTGTGTGTGTGTGTGTGTGTGTGTGTTATTGATATACTATTATAAACACGTATATTTAAATTCCCATAAGCTCTCTGAACATGAGTTTCCAACTGAGTTGTTTCAATCATTTAAAAATATAGATTAAATGCAACCATGAAGATAACGATTTACTTCATTTGTCACACGTTCACACACAGTGAAATGCGACGGTTTGCGTTGAATCAAATAATTAACGAGGATTATACTGGTCAGCCTCACAAGTGCCGCCACGCTTCGGGCGCCAACACAAAATGCCCACAACTCACTAACCGTACGTCTGGAGCATCCGGAAGAAACCCACGCAGTCACGGAGATAATTTACGGACTCCTTACAGCCAGTGGGGGTAATTAAACCCCGATCTGTAATCGTTGGGGCTGTAAAATTGAACGCTAACCGCTACGCTATTATGCATATATTTCGAGGAACAGGACCCAACTCGATCCCACATCTCTCCCATCTCCCAATTAACCAACGGGCCCGCTCCATCCCGCTCTATTTCGTTTCTGAATCCCACAGTTCCTATTCTGTAACGGTTCACCTGCCTTCAGCCATTTGAGTCTGCAAGAGGGAAATGCAGAGTTGGGGATTCTTTGCAGGGAACAGTATATTACTGGCTCAGTTACTATATGCTCGAAGGCCTGATTTATTTATTTAGCAATACGGCGCAGAGAAGGCCCTTCTGTGGGAGAAAACTTGAGCAACCGGGGAAACCCCCATCCATGCATTGCACGGGGATGACGTACAGAACATCATACAGAACGGCGTCGGAATTGAACTCCAGACTCCGGAATCGAGCTAACCCCTGCGTTACCGTGGTCCTCATTCGCAGTTTATTCCTTCTGCATCACCATACAATGCCTTGTAAACTCTTTGTTCACATAAATGACTAATGCAACCAGAGAATTTTATCAACTTAACAGAGAGTTTTTATTTGTGAATCACATACTCCTTTTTCCACAAAAGAACTCAAAAACAGGGTAAATTGTAAAGCATGTAAAACTAAAATTCATAAACTGAAATGTCAGCTGTTCAAATCTATTTATCCCTCTTTGCTCGGTACTTGGTTGAATCAGTTTCGTAGATATTACAGCCAGTAGTCTTTTGGATAAGTTTCTTGTTAGTTTTGCACAACATAATGGGGCAAGATTTTCCCATCTCTCCTTGCAAAGTTGCTGAAGCTATGCCAGTTAGTTAGGGAGTGGCGCTGAACAGCAATCTTGCCGGAGATGTCCGAGTTAAGATCAGGACTCTCACTGGGCATCAATTTTATTCATTTGAAGCCACTCCATGGTTGCTCCGGCAGCGTGCTTTGAGTCGTTGTCCTGCTGAAAGAGGAACTTCGTCCGCAGTTTAAGCTTTCTGGCAGAAGCTAGCAGGTTTTATCCAGGATCTCTCTGTATTTAACAGAATTCACCTTCCCATCAATTCTGACCAGATTTCCAGTCCCAGCTTCTGAAAAGCACCCAAATAGCATTATGCCACCTCCACCATACTCTGCAGTAGGGATGGCGTTAACTGGCTGAAGCGAAGTATTCGCTTAGCGTTGAGCCGAAAAGTTCCACTTTTGTCTCACCTGACCACAAAAACTTCTTCCACGTCTTTACAGTATCTTCTTATAGTCTTTACAGTATCTTGTAAAGTGACGCTTTGTAAAGTATTTACGGACAAGGATATGTTTTATTTTAGCGGTAAACCGCCACTTCCCAACTAACCGGATACGGCTTGAGCAATTTTACAAGGAGAAATGAGAAAATCTTGCTCCATCACGTTGTGCAAAGCTAATAGAAACTTATCGAAGAAGGCGGCTGGCCGTAATAGCTGCGAGAGGTGGTTCGACTGTATTGGGCAAAGGTGATGAATACTTCAGAACTGCTGACATTTCAGCTCTTGAATTTTTGGTTTTCATGCCTAACAACTTCTTTGGGGGGGGGGGCTCTATTTTGAATAAAGGAGCATATGATTCACAAATAAAAATTCTCAGTTAAATTGATAAAATTCCCGGTTAGTATTATTCATTTATGTGAACACAGCGTTGGGGGCTAAATATTTTTCAAGGCGCTGTAACACCATAGGGAATTCACTGAAGACAATATTCCACCAACATTGAACTACTGACTGCACAGGAGAAAGGCAAAGATCTGAAGCAGCCACTGATGGGTAGGATAGACAATATTTTTCCACCACTGCCAAGTATGCATAAGGTGTCCCCTCCCTTATACTCTATGGGAAATAACAATATCGGAAGGGGAAGAGAACCGACAGAAGATCCGGGCCATGTGGGGCCAAGGGATATAAATGAATTAAGACTCTGCAGTCAGGATTAATCTTAAGAGCATGAGCTAATGATTAGGGGAATAGTTGAATGAAGCAAGGAAGATATCGGCAGATGCTGGAGCCACCCAAACGTCGACTGTACTTTTTCCATGGATGCTATCTGGCCTGCTGAGTTCCTCCAGCATTTTGTTGCTCGAATGAATCTGCTTGGCTGGAGAAATGAGGCAGATTCAGATTCTGCAGCCATGGTGACTTACGTTAGAAGACAGGGGATTATTGTATTCCATGCTGATTTCATAGATGCAGTGAGGAAAGATTTCCAGTTAGTTACAAAAGGATGCAAAGCAGAAACACTATTTTAGATATGGAATACAAGGCTCCCAGATGACAGAGAAGAATAAATGGCAAATAGACAATAGACGATAGGTGCAGAAGTAGACCATTCGGCCCTTCGAGCCTGCACCGCCTTTCTGAGATCATGGCTGATCATCTATTATCAATACCCGGTTCTTGCCTTATCCCCATAACCCTTGATTCCCCTATCCATAAGATACCTATCTAGCTCCTTCTTGAAAGCATCCAGAGAATTGGACTCCACTGCCTTCTAAGGCAGCGCGTTCCACACCTCCACAACTCTCTGGGAGAAGAAGTTCCTCCTCAACTCTGTCCTAAATGACCGACCCCTTGTTCTTAAACCATGCCCTCTGGTACTGGACTCTCCCAGCATTCCTGCCTCTATCTTGTCCAATCCCTTAATAATCTTATATGTCTCAATCAGATCCCCCCTCAATCTCCTTAATTCCAGCGTGTACAAGCCCAGTCTCTCTAACCTCTCTACGTAAGACAGTCCGGACATCCCAGGAATTAACCTAGTGAACCTACGCTGCACCTCCTCCACAGCCAGAATGTCCTTCCTTAACCCTGGAGACCAAAACTGCACACAATACTCCAGGTGTGGTCTCACCAGGGCCGTGTACAAATGCAAAATGATTTCCTTGCTCTTGTACTTAATTTCCTTTGTAATAAAGGTCAACATTCCATTAGCCTTCTTCACTGCCTGCTGCACTTGCTCATTCACCTTCAGAGACTGATGAACAAGTACTCCTAGATCTCTTTGTATTTCACCCTTACCTAACTCCACACCGTTCAGATAATAATCTGCCTTCCTGTTCTTGCTCGCAAAGTGAATGGATTAGTTCAGGAACAGTAGAGTCAGACTGGAGAAAGGGAATGCAGCCTAAGATGGGTTTGGGACTCGGGCAAAGCAACAAGTATGGCTAATAAGGTGAATATATTGCAAGCACAGGGCACAACCTACACCTAAGATATAACTCAAGAAAGGGGAAAACTAAGAACATTAATATTCTGGTACAATATATTATGAGAAGGGATCTTACAATCATGTTAATAATTATAGAAGTTGTGTTATTGAAAGCTCAGAGGCAGAGTACATGGTGGCATTGACAAGCCACGGAGATGTCATTGCACTGTTGGTTGGATTCTGTAGATCATTGGTCAGGCTAGAGAAGAGTTGCAACAAAAAACTGCAATCTACAGAACTTGGATAGTATATGACTTCAGTAATTCAGGCATGGATTATGATATCAATAGTAATGAAAAGAGGAAGGAGCAATTCTTGAATCCATTGAAAATGATCAATGTTTTACCTTCTAATTATGGCAGAATAAGATGCTGGATATGGTTCTTGAGAACAAAGAGGAGGAATTGGAGAGCATTTGAGTGGGTGAATATTTGGAAGACAGTGGCCATAATACCATCGGGTTTAGAATAGCAATGGCTATGAAGAAATTAACTAGAGGAGAGCAGGAAAATGGTCTGAGTGGAATGGAATTAAAACGTTGTTGGCAACTTTAAACCATGAAACAATACAACTAAATGTGAAATAATGAGAGACCGTTAAATAGGCGCTGGATTTTAAAAATGGTTGCCTCATAAAAGACAGAGAGTTGAAATCAATGTGACCTCTTCAGACTGGAGAGATTTACCTAGCGGAGTTCCCCAGGGATCGATTCTTTGTCCTCAATTGTTTACTGTTTTTTTAATAATCCAGAGGAAGGAGAAGTATGATTTGTCAATGATGCAAAGGTGGAAGAATGTGATGTGTTAAGGATACTGTAATTCTGCAAGTGAGCAAAAGATCAGCAAATATAATTTAATGTGGAGAATTGTGATACATTTGCAAGTAAAATCAACAGGCAGCTCATTATCTAAATGGAGAGAGACTGCAGGTGAGTGACGTACAGATGGATCTATACATAGAAACATAGAAAATAGGTGCAGGAGTAGGCCATTCTGCCCTTCGAGCCTGCACCGCCATTTATTATGATCATGGCTGATCATCCAACTCAGAACCCCGCCCCAGCCTTCCCTCCATACCCCCTGACCCCCGTAGCCACAAGGGCCATATCTAACTCCCTCTTAAATATAGCCAATGAACTGGCCTCAACTGTTTCCTGTGGCAGAGAATTCCACAGATTCACCACTCTCTGTGTGAAGAAGTTTTTCCTAATCTCGGTCCTAAAAGGCTTCCCCTCTATCCACAAACTGTGGCCCCTCGTTCTGGACTTCCCCAACATCGGGAACAATCGTCCTGCATCTAGCCTGTCCAACCCCTTTAGGATCTTATACGTTTCAATCAGATCCCCCCTCAATCTTCTAAATTCCAACGAGTACAAGCCCAGTTCATCCAGTCTTTCTTCATATGAAAGTCCTGCCATCCCAGGAATCAATCTGGTGAACCTTCTTTGTACTCCCTCTATGGCAAGGATGTCTTTCCTCAGATTAGGGGACCAAAACTGCACACAATACTCCAGGTGTGGTCTCACCAAGGCCTTGTACAACTGCAGCAGTACCTCCCTGCTCCTGTACTCGAATCCTCTCGCTATCAAAGCCAGCATACCATTCGCCTTTTTCACCGCCTGCTGTACCTGCATGCCCACTTTCAATGACTGGTGTATAATGACACCCAGGTCTCGTTGCACCTCCCCTTTTCCTAATCGGCCACCATTCAGATAATAATCTGTTTTCTTATTTTTGCCACCAAAGTTTCAATGCATGGATCACAATAAGTAAGCAGGCAGGTCCAACAAGTACTTATGAAGGGAACTGACATTTAAGAATAGGGAGGATTTGTAACTGTATAGTTTGTTGGTGAGGTCCACCCTGAATACTGTGTACAGTTTTGGTCCCATTACCTAAAATAAAATTACCTAAAATAAAGTCAATACTGGGTACAGTCCAAAATGAGATTCACCAAGGTAATTCATGGGATGGCATGAGATCTTTTCAAGAGAGACTAAATAGTTTGGTCTGAATTCCTTGGAGTTTAGAATAATCAAAGGTGGTCTTGTTCAGACATATGAGATACTCAGGGGGTTTGACAGGTTAGATATTGGATGTTTCCACCAGTGGGAGAGTAATAAAGGGGACACAACTACAAAATGGGCAGGGGGGTTGAAATTGCTTCTCTCAGAAGTTGTGGAATCTCAGGAATTGTCTGCCCCAATCAGTACTTGAAATCGGATAATTCTTCTTCACGTGCCTTGCGTGTTACACGCTTGGGTGATCATGGTTCTCCACATCGAACGATCCCTCGCAGCGTCAATGATATCTCGCACACTTAGATCTGTTAGTTCTTTCACAGTGTCCATATACTTTCTCCTTTGCCTTCTTCTTCTGCATTTCCCAGGCATACAGCCTTGTAATGTAAGGCATTCTATTTCACCCTTTCTGATGACATGGCCCAGCAATTTAAGTTTCCTCTCATTATCGGATCATTAGAAGTACTTAAAGTGCATGAATAGACTGAGGAGCAGAGCAGTATGGAGAAATGGCACAGAAGGGGAATTGAGGCTAGTGTGGATAGACCATGATCATATTACATTCAGGGGTCTGATGGCTTGTTCCTGCTCCTACTTTGTTTTTGTGTAACTGGTTTGAATATATACACCCATGGAGTTAGAAAGGAAGGGCACCCAAAACTAACCATTTGCAGATGTCAAAATTAGACGAAAATATAGAAATTACGGAGGTCACAATTACAGATTAAAAAAAACATAATTTGGATGTGGAAGGTGGAATATCGCTCCAAAATTGAGAATAGGGCGAGGTGAGTTGGAAGGGGTAGCCTCTGCAAAGAGAAAGACAATAGATTAGTGGCAAATCTAAAAGTGCAATTAGAGGAAGGTCATAAGGAAGCCAATTGAAATATTCGTGTGGAGGCAGGAGTGTTTTTAGAATCTCGGTTTTACACTAGAGAGAAAATTGTGCCAGTGCAAAGAAGGAAATCAGAAGTACATTATAATTATGGAGAGTGAAAATAACAAGTACGAGAAACACAAGGTCAGCCGACTGTTTTCTCGTGTAGCGAGTGAGAAGAGTGGGAAGCAAGAGCTTTTCGCCTCCACCTTACTTTGGAAATGGGACCCGTGCCAGGGGGTAGGATGTTTGTATTTTGTATTCTGATCAAAGCTGGAGCAACTCCCGTCCCAATGTCAGTCATGCAGCAAACCCTACCAGGAAAAGTCGGATCAATAAATGGAAATCTGAAGGAAAATGTACCTTGGACTCTCTTTTTGTGTACAACCTAGAAACTGAACCGTTTAGGTTTTGGACAGGGTTGGTTAAGGCTGCAGTTAATGCTATGAATATAATTTTCAAAAATAATTTGATAAAGCAAGTACAGCAGACTTGTCAGCAAAATTAATGGATCAATGACACAGTGAGAACATTCCTAAAATGGTCAAAGCAGAGATTATCTATGAGCAGAGTTTTCAGACTAATCAGGGGTGTTCTTGGAATTATTATTGGAACTTCCACTATTGCGACCATTGTCATTGTGACCAGTACTGCATTGCCTAGAACATCAGATTCATTGGTACCATTTCAAAGTGAATTGGCTAATCTTGAAGGAGTAGTATATCCCAGGGTTGCGGAAGAGAGACCGAAGATGTAGGGTCAAATGGATCAGTATAAGTGCGTCTTCTCTGCTCTGTGAAACTTCACCTATCCCACCCGTCTCTTACTATCTTATGCCTGAAAATAGATCAAAAGTTGTCCCTTTTCTATACAAATATCAGCTAACCAGCGGTTTGTGAAAAACCTTCTATATCCCAGTGAGGTCCCAATATACTAAACAGTGAATGAAGTTGTTTCTGAGGTCCTACAAGAGGATAGAAAGTCTCCGAACCAGAGCAGAAATACATCTGCACATTTTCAGTGTTGTAATAAATCTGCATTGATCAGGTGAGGGACTTCTAATAGTCCTGTCAAGGCAGGATTTTCGTAACAAGGAAAAAGCCGACCCTGCACGAGCCAAACTGCTGCCTTCTCTGTAAGTCGATGAAAATGGAGTAAAAGAAGGCTGGAGGACCCCACAGAAAATAGAGATATACGTATGATAATACATTATATACCCCAGAAATGTGCAGCTGCCTGCTTTCTCTGAACCGAACAGGTTGCGGGGTGAGGACAAACTTCCGCCGCCGGTCGCAGTTACCAGGTAAGTCAAACAGCAGACGACACATCCAAACCATTCGACTTCTGACCGAGACTAGGCTTGGCGAGCTCGCCAGATACCGCGATCAAAACGGAAAGCTTTTTGACTTTCATATGGACCGAACTGCACCTTCGGAAAAGGAAAATGCTGGAGGTGTGTGTTTCTCGGTGGTACTCCGATGTAGCGGTTTTGTCAAACTTCTGTTTCCCCGACCTTAAAGTCCTAATCATCAAATGGTGTCCGTTCTATTTGCCAAGGGAGTTCATCTCCATAATTCTGACCACAGTTTACATACCACCAGCGGCCGACTCTAATCAAGCGCTTGAGATACTGCGTGATACCGTCATCAAACAAGAAACAGTCCAGCCCAATGCATTTGAAATCATGGTCGGGTGCTTCATCCAGGCTCGTTTGAAAAAAAACCCTGCCCATTTACCATCAGTATAGGCCCCTGTAGGGCCAGAGGTCCCAACACATTAGGCCACTATTATACCACGATAAGGAACGCCTACCGTTCCCCGTTCCAGCCCAGACCATATTTCAGTAAATCGGATCACTTGACTGTCCTTCTCCTAGCTGCAAATGCTACAGATCAAAGGGCCGGAGATTATGAAAACGGAAAGGAGGTCGTGGGAGGGAGAGGAACGGCTGTGGGATTGCTTCCAGTCATTGGACTCAAGGGCCCATCTGTGAGATCTGAGTGAATACACCATGGTTGTCACTGACTTAAAACAGTTGTAAACTAGTGTGTCCCCGCAAAATCATTCAGAGTCTTCCTCTTATAAAGTTAAATCAAGCGACAAAGGCGACAAAAGGGCTTCGCTTCCAGATGAGCTCAATTCCCTCTATGCTCTTTTACACAATAAAAACATGAAGGAACCATCAAGAACTCCCACAGCCCCCGAAGATCTGTGATTTCAGTCTGAGGGTGACAGACGAGCAGCCTACAAGGGGGCGTACCCACGAAAAGTACCGGCCCAGGCGCGGTACCTGGCCAGGTGCTGAGGACTTACTAATCAACTGGCTGAACTTACCTGCGCTCCAGAAAAACATGATGGCCTCCCTCAATTACTATTGTCCAGTGGCATTTAAATGCACAGTGATGAAGTGTTTGAGAGGTTGGTGATGAAACATGTCATCTCCCGTCTGAGATCTGGCTTAGATCTGCTCCAATTTGCCTACAGGAGCAACAGGACTGCAGTAGATGCCACCTCATTGGCTCTTCACTCAACCCTGGTAGAGCAGTAGATGTAGTGTATATGGATTTCAGCAAGGCATTTGATAAGGTACCCCATGCAAGGCTAATTGAGAAACTAGGGAGGCATGGGATCCAAGGGGACATTGCTTTGTGGGTCCAGAATTTGCTTGTCCACAGATGGCAAAGACCAGTGACCAGTGGTCTGCCTTAGGGATCTGTTCTGGGACCCCTTCTCTTCGTGAATTTTATAAATGACCTGTATGAGGAAGTGGGGGGATGGGTTAGTAAATTTGCTAATGATATGAAGGTTAGGTGTGTTGTGGATAGCGTGGAGGGCTGTGAAAGGTCACAACGGGACATTGATAGGATGCAAAACTGGGCTAAGAAGTGGCAGATGGATTTCAACCCAGATAAGTGTGAGGTGGTTCATTTTGGTAGGTCAAATATGATGGCAGAATATAGCATTAATGCTAAGAGTCTTGGCAGTGTGCAGGATCAGAGGGATCTTGAGGTCCAAGTCCATAGGACGCTCAAAGCAGCTGCGCAGGGTGACTCTGTGGTTAAGAAGGCATATGGTACATTGGCCTTCATCAATCGTAGGATTGAGTTTAAGAGCTGAGAGGTAATGTTGCAGCTATATAGGACCCTGGCCAGACCCCACTTGGAGTACTGTGCTCAGTTCTGGCTGCCTCACTATAGGAAGGATGTGGAAACCATAGAAAGGGTGCAGAGGATGTTGCCCGGATTGGGGAGCATCCCTTATGAGAATAGGTTGAGTGAACCCGGCCTTTTATCCTTGGAGCGACGGAGGATGAGAGGTGACCTGATACAGGTGTACAAGATAATGAGAGGCATTGATCATGTGGATAGTCAGAGGCTTTTCCCCAGGGCTGAAATGGTTAGCACAAGAGGGCATAGTTTTAAGGTGCTTGGAAGTAGGTACAGAAGAGATATCAGGGGTAAGCTTTTTACGCAGAGAGTAGTGAGTGCTTGAAATGGGCTGCCGGCGGCGGTGGTGGAGGCGGATATGATAGGGTCTTTTAAGAGACTCCTGGATAGGTACATGGAGCTTAGAAAAATAGAGGGCAATGGGTAACCCTAGGACCTAACCACCTAAGCAAAGCGTGTGCTACCGGGCCGCGAGGAAATGATATGATTTGACGACATGAAACGATGAGTCAGCTGCACCTTTCCTCATTCCCCGTCACGCCCACTGTTGAACTTGAACGCACGTGAGGTCATCAGTTGGTCATTAAGCTGCAACTACTCGTTAGTAAAAAACAAAAGTCGCTTGAGAGTTTCTTTGGAAGAGATGGTAGGGGACATAAAAGGCCTCACGATGATGATAACGCAGAGACAGCTGAGGCCGAGACTGCAAAAAAAAAGAAAGCTTCCTTCCACAGAAAATACGACGAGTCGTACATAAAATATGTCTTTATTGCGACCGGTGACTCGCACGCTCCAAGACCCCTGTGTGTGATATGTGGAGACAAGCTGTCTAATGAGGCAATGAAGCCCTCAAAACTGCTTCGGAACCTTGAGTTCAAGCACCGTGCACTTAAAGACAAACCCGTTGAGTTTTTTGAGCGGAAAAAAACCTAAGAGCCACCACCTCCATAAATACTGCTGCTCTGAGAGCATCGTACTTAGTGGCTAGCCGTATTGCTAAGGCTAAGAAGCCTTTCATTGTTGGTGAAGAATTGATTCTGCCTGCTGCCAAGGACATGTTGGGAGAAGCCGCAGCTAGGAAGATGGCACAGGTTTCTCTTTCAGCTACCACAGTTTCAAGGAGAATCGATGCCATAGCGGAGGACATCGAAGCACAGCTGTTGGAACGGCTTAACGAGTCACCGGGTCGACGAGTCTACCGATGTCGACAACAGGGCAATACTGCTGATTTAAGTGCGATATATTTTTCAAGACGAAGTGCACGAGGATATGTTGTGTGCACTGCCGCTGCCAACTAACACACTGGGGCAGAACTATTCAAGTCTGTGAATGACTACATGTCAGGCAAACTGGGCTGGAATATGCACAGACAGGACTGCAGCTATGCCTGGATGGCTGTCTAGTTTCACTACCCGAGTCAGAGAGGTTGCTCCTGAATGCCAGTCTACACACTGTGTCACACACAGGGAAATGCTGGCTAGTGAAAAATGTCACCTGATCTTATCAGCGTATTGAGTGACGTTGTTGAAGTTATCAATCACATCAAAGCAAAAGCCTTTAACTCACGTCTGAGCAGTTTTGCGAGGAAATGGATGCAGAGCACAAACTGGAACTGTGGGGACGGCGAGTGGACAGGGGCATATTTGACATGTTCCCGACATTAGCTGGGATTTTGGTAGAGACTGAGGCTGCACCGTCTTTCTCACAGCTGGTGTGTGATCACCTGTCTTCGCTGTCGACAGAATTCGAGCGTTACTTCCCAACCGCAAATGACCCAAGACGTGCAAAGGAATGGGTCCGTGACCCATTTGTGAATGTTCCCGGTGAATCATCCATGTCAGCGCGGGAAGAAGATCAACTCCTCGAGCTTGTAAATGATGGCCGGCTGAAAAGTATGTTTGACATAACATCTGTGCCGGCATTCTGGATCAAAGTCAAGGCTGAATATCCCGAGATAGCCACGAAAGCACTGAAAACGTTGCTTCCATTTCCAACATATCTCTGCGAAGTGGGATTTTCTGCAATGAATGCAACGAAAACTAAATTGCGGAATGGACTGGACATAAGGAACCCCATTCGAGTCTCGCTGTCTCCCATCACCCCTCGATGGGACTGTCTTGTTGCAGGAAAACAAGCCCAGGGCTCCCACTGATTCAGCGATATTGGTGTGTTGCAATGATTTTATATGTTCATACGAGGAAAATATAGGCAGTGTGTTTAACATCCAAACGTTACTTAAAATGTTATGATGCTCTTGACTTATAAGTGACTTATAATTGACTTATCACTATAATCATGCGAGGAAAATATACGCTGTGTGTTTAATATTAAATTCGTTAGATAAACTCCTTTAGAAACGAGATTGAGTGTATTAGCCATTTATAAATGACTTATAGTTGACTTATCACCTATCATTTCGGAGGGCATGTCCTGGGCCCAGCGCGTAAGTGCAATTAAGAAGAAATCATGACCTCTGCTTCCCTGGGACGTTGTGAAGATTCGGCATGACACCTAAAACTTTGACAAACGTCTTTAGATATGTGGTGGAGAATATGTCGCCTGGCTGCATCACACCCCGGCATGGAAACACCAATGCCCTTGAATAGAAAATCATAAAACAAAAGTGGTGATGACGGGTAAAGCACTCCCCACCAATGAGCACACTTACATGAAACGCTATTGAAGGAAAACAGTATCCCCCATCAGGGACCCTGGCCCCCACCATCACCTCCCAGGACATGCTCTCTTCACGCTGCTGTCATCAAGAAGAAAGTTCAGGAGACCCAGGACTCACATCACCAGGTTCAGGAACAGTTACTATCCCTCAATCACAACCAAAGTGGATAGGGGATAACTTCACTCAACTTTATTTGTCCCATTGTTGAATTGTTCCCATACCCAATGGACTCACTTTCAAGGACTCTTCTTCTTATATTTTAGATATTTATTGCTTATTTATTTATTATTATTTCTTTCTTTCTTTTTGTGTCTGCACAGTTTGTCGTCTTTTGCAAACTGGTTGAACACCCAAGTTGGTGCAGCCTTTCACTGAATCTGTTATTTTTTTTATGGATTTTTGAGTATTCCCACAAGAATATATATCTCAGGAATGTAATGGTGACGTATATGTACTTGATAATAAAGTTACTTTGAACTTTGAACTTTTGAACCTCCTGATCAATGCATATGTAGTTCACAAAACAATTTAGAAAGGGCAATCACTGTCCTTAATTCTAATTTTTATCTCTCTGGAAGCCTGCTAATACAAGGGCACAATAAAGTTGGAACAGGAGTAGGCCAATCGGCCCCTCAAGCTTTTCTCACCATGTATTATGATCATAACTGATCTATTCTGGCCTCTTCTGTGGCATATATCCATACCCTTCCGTTCTTCAAGTTATCAAATATTCATGAACCTCCAGTTTGAATATAGAAGTATTAATGATCTAACTTCCACCACCCACCAAAGAATTCCAGATATTCACCACTCTATGTGAGAAGAACTTTGTATCCATCTCAGTTTTAAATGGCCTTCCCTTTATTTTGCAGCAGTGTCCCCTCTTTATAGACTCGCGGAGGTGCGTGCGCTGCTGAGGACCCGTGACTCCGCCTTCAGAGCAGGCGACAAGGCAGCCCTAACAATAGCGAAGGCCAAACTGTCCGGGGCCATCAGAGAGGCAAAGCGTGCACACGCCCAGCGAATCCACAGCCACTTCCAGGACAGCGGCGACACGTGGCGCATGTGGAAGGGCATTCAGGACATCACCGACTACAAGACAACATCACCTGCCTGTGCTGCTGATGCCTCACTCCCAGATGCGTTGAATAACTTCTACACTCGTTTTGAGGTGGGAAATGATCTGAGGAAAACCCTGTGCAGGGTCAACCCATGGAAGGCTGCTGGACCAGTCAATATTCCTGGCAGAGTGTTTAGAGGATGTGCAAACCAGCTAGCAGATATTCTCTCTGACATCTTCAACATCTCCCTGAGCAGCGCCGTCGTTCCTATGTGCTTCAAGGCCGCCACCATCGTCCCCGTGCCAAAGAAGTCTTCAAGTGTCCTGCCCCAACGACTACCGTCCCGTCGCACTCACATCCATCATCGTAAAGTGTTTCGCGAGGCTCGTCATGAGGCACATCAAGACCCTGCTACCCCCTCACTGGACCCCCTGCAGTTCGCATACAGTCCCAACCGTTCAACAGACGATGCCATTGCCATCACCCTCCACCTGGCCCTAACCCACCTGGTCAAAAAAAGACACGTATGTTCGAATGCTGTTCATAGACTTCAGTTCAGCTTTCAACACTATCATTCCTCAGAAACTGATTGGAAAGCTGAGCCTACTGGGCCTGAACGCCTCCCTCTGCAACTGGATCCTAGACTTCCTGACTGACAGACCTCAGTCAGTCCGGATCGAGAGCAGCATCTCCAACGCCATCACACTGAGCATGAGGGCCCCCCCAGGGCTGTGTGCTCAGTCCACTGCTGTTCACTCTGCTGACCCACGACTGTGCTGCAACACACAGCTCAAACCACATCATCAAGTTCACCGATGACACGACCGTGCTGGGTCTCATCAGCAAGAACGATGAGTCAGCATACAGAGAGGAGGTGCAGCGGCTAACGGACTGGTGCAGAGCCAACAATCTGTCTCCGAATGTGAACAAAACAAAAGAGATGGTTGTTGACTTCAGGAGGACACGGAGCGACCACTCTCCGCTGAACATCGACGACTCCTCCTTAGAGATAGTTAAGAGCACCAAATTTCTTGGTGTTCACCTGGCGGAATCTCACCTGGTCCCTCAACACCAGCTCCATAGCCATGAAGGCCCAGCAGCGTCTCTACTTTCTGCGAAGGCTGAGAAAAGTCCCCCCCCATCCTCACCACATTCTACAGAGGTTGTATTGAGAGCATCCTGAGCAGCTGCATCACTGCCTGGTTCGGGAATTGCACCGTCTCGGATCGCAAGACCCTGCAGCGGATAGTGAGGTCAGCTGAGAAGATCATCAGCATCTCTCTTCCTGCCATTACAGACATTTACACCACACGCTGCATCCGTAAAGCAAACAGCATTATGAAGGACCCCATGCACCCCTCATACAAACTCTTCTCCCTCCTGCCATCTGGCAAAAGGCACCGAAGCACTCGGGCTCTCACGACCAGACTATGTAACAGTTTCTTCCCCCAAGCCATCAGACTCCTCAATACCCAGAGCCTGGACTGACACCAACCTACTGCCCTCTACTGTGCATATTGTCTTGTTTATTATTTATTGCAATGCCTGCACTGTTTTGTGCACTTCATGCAGTCCTGAGTAGGTCTGTAGTCTAGTGTAGTTTTGTGTTGTTTTTACGTAGTTCAGTGTAATTTTTGTGTAGTTCGTGTAGCACCATGGTCCTGAAAAACGTTGTCTCCTTTTTACTGTGTAGCGTACCAGCAGTTATGGTCGAAATGACAATAAGAAGTGACGACTTGACTTCTATGAGTGAAAAAATACCAATATCTACCCTGTCAAGCCTCCTTAGGATTTTGTGTGTTTGAATAAGGTCATCCCTCATTCTTCTAAACTCCATGGAATATAAACTCAAATTGCCCAGCCTCTCTTTATAGGAGAACTTTCTCATCTCAGGAATTACTCTGGTAAATATCCTCTGGACTGCCTCCTGTTAGACTATAAGATTGGGGGGCGGGGGGCATTAGGGCAGCAATCCTGTGCATTGTTCCAAGTGTGACCACACTAACACCTTGTACTACTGAAAAAAAATCTTAAACTCTAACTCCTTTGCAATAAAAATCAACATGCAGTTTGCTCTTTGAACTACTAGTTGGACCTGCCTGTTAGCCTTTAGTCATTCACACACAAGAACACCAGACTCCCTGAATTGCATTCTTTCGTTGTCTCTTCATTTAGATGATATTTTGCCTTCTGATCCTCTTACTGATATGAGTGACCTCGTACTTTCCCATATCAAATTCCATTCATCGGGATTCCTACTAATCACACAATCTATCTGTTGCAGAATCACAACGTGCCCTCCCACCTTGTTTTCATATAATCAGCAGACTTGGAAGCCTCTCATTTTGTTCTCTCCTCTGAAACATTAAGGCATATAGTGGCCAATTGTGGGACAAGAACTAATTCCAGAGTACATCATTGACTATGCCCCTCCAGTATCAAAGTGACTCAATTACTCCAACTCTCTGTTTTCTATGTGACAGCCAGTTTTCAATCTATGCTAACGTACTTCCTTCAATATCTTGGGCTCTTCATTCATGCACCTGCCTATTCCTTTAGGATCTCTAAATGCACTATATCTACAGGTTTCCCTCTATTAACACTCATTGGCACATCTTCCAAGAATTTGAACAAATTTATCAAACATGAATTATTTTTCATAAAACCACGTTGATTAGCTTTGGTTTTATTCAGTGTTATTCAACTAAATGACTAGTTAGTACCCTCTAATTATTGACCCCTGGTATTTTACCAAAATTAGTTGTTGAACCAGCTGGTCTGTAGTTCACATCAAAGTTGCTGGTGAACGCAGCAGGCCAGGCAGCATCTTTAGGAAGAGGTACAGTCGACGTTTCGGGCCGAGACCCTTCGTCAGGACTAACTGAAGGAAGAGCTAGTAAGAGATTTGAAAGTGGGAGGGGGAGGGGGAGGGGGAGATCCAAAAGTTCAAATCTCTTACTAGCTCTTCCTTCAGTTAGTCCTGACGAAGGGTCTCGGCCCGAAACGTCGACTGTACCTCTTCCTAGAGATGCTGTCTGGCCTGCTGCGTTCACCAGCAACTTTGATGTGTGTTGCTTGAATTTCCAACATCTGCAGAATTCCTCGTCCTTACGTGGTTTGTAGTTCTCTGCCTTCTCACTTTGTTTTTAACAAGGGGGGTAAGATTAGCTGATTTCCAGTCTCCTAGTACCTTCCCAGAATTAATAGAGTTTTTAAAGGGTTCGACCAATGAATCCGCTAATTGCTTTAAAAACCTTGGATGCAGGTCACCAGGTCCCTGTAATTTGTCTGCCCTTAACCTCCTCTAATGCTCAATCCCTCACAACTGGGATTTTTACAAGTTCTTTCCTGTTATTTGAAAGCAGCCCATCTCTTATTTGAGGAAAATTTACAATGGATTCCATAGGAAAATCAAATGTAAACCCTGATATGATATGCCTGCCATTTGTTTGTGCCCTGTTGCTAATTCAATATCTTCGTAATCTAGAGGTCCCACAATTTCATTAGCCACCTCCTTCCTATTTATGTATCTGTAGAAACTCTTCCTGCTTCTTTGATTTTAGGCTTTTCTCTCAAGACTAATATCCTCCCTTGAATATTTTGCTGCGGGATCCTAAAAAATCCCTCCCCTCTGACCCCTCCTTACTACCACTTTGAATGTACAAACCCCATTTCCAGAAAAGTTGGGATATTTTCCAAAATGCAATAAAAACAAAAATCTGTGATATGTTAATTCACGTGAACCTTTATTTAACTGACAAAAGTACAAAGAAAAGATTTTCAATAGTTTTACTGACCACTTAATTGTATTTTGTAAACATACACAAATTTAGAATTTGATGGTTGCAACACACTCAACAAAAGTTGGGACAGAGTTAAAATAAGATTGAAAAGTGCACAGAATATTCAAGTAACACCGGTTTGGAAGACTCCACATTAAGCAGGCTAATTGGTAGCAGGTGAGGTATCATGACTGGGTATAAAAGTAGCGTCCATCAAAGGCTCAGACTTTGCAAGCAAGGATGGGTCATGGCTCACCCCTTTGTGCCAAAATTCGTGAGAGAATTGTTAGTCAGTTCAAACGGAACATTTCTCAACTGAAGATTGCAGAGAATTTAGGTCTTTCAACATCTACAGTACATAATATTGTGAAAGATTCAGAGAATTCAGAGAAATCTCAGTGCGTAAAGGGCAAGGTCAGAAACCACTGTTGAATGCGCATGATCTTCGAGCCCTCAGGCAGCACTGCCTAAGAAACTGTCATGCTACTGTGACAATTATAGCCACCTGGGCTCGGGAGTACTTCGGAAAACCATTGTCACTCAAGACAGTCCGTCGCTGCATCCAGAAAAGCAAATTGATACTGTATTACGCAAGGAGGAAGCCATACATCAACTCTATGCAGAAACGCAGGTGAGTTCCCTGGGCCCGAGCTCATCTCAGATGGACCGAAAGACTGTGGAACCGTGTGCTGTGGTCAGATGAGCCCACATTTCAGCGAGTTTTCGGAAAAAACGGGCATCGATTTCTCTGTGCCAAAGATGAAAATGACCATCCAGATTGTTATCAGCGAAAGGTGCAAAAGCCAGCATCTGTGATGGTATGGGGGTGCATCAGTGCCCACGGCATGGGTGAGTTGCATGTATGTGAAGGTACCATCGACTCTGAGGTGTATATTAGGATTTTAGAGAAACATATGTTGCCATCAAGGCGACGTCTCTTCCCAGGACGCCCATGCTTATTTCAGCAGGACAATGCCAGACCACATTCTGCACGGGCTACAACAGCGTGGCTTTGTAGACACAGAGTGCGTGTGCTCGACTGGCCTGCTGCCAGTCCAGATCTATCTCCTATTGAAAATGTATGGCGCATCATGAAGAGGAGAATCAGACAACGGAGACCACGGACTGTTGAGCAGCTGAAGTCTTATATCAAGCAAGAATGGACAAAATTTCCAATTGCAAATCTACTACAATTAGTATCCTCAGTTCCAAAACGATTAAAAAGTGTTATTAAAAGGAAAGGTGATGTAACACAATGGTAAACATGCCTCTGTCCCAACTTTTGTTGAGTGTGTTGCAGCCAGCAAATTCTAAATTTGTGTATGTTTACAAAATATAATTAAGTTGGTCAGTAAATTGTTAGTCCTGACGAAGGGTCTCGGCCTGAAACGTCGACTGCGCCTCTTCCTATAGATGCTGCCTGGCCTGCTGCGTTCACCAGCAACTTTGATGTGTGTTGCTTGAAAATCTTTTCTTTGTACTTTTGTCAGTTAAATAAAGGTTCACGTGAATTAACATATCACAGATTTCTGTTTTTATTGCATTTTGGAAAATATCCCAACTTTTCTGGAAATGGGATCACTCTTTCTAAGTGTTCTTGACAAGCTATTGAAAACATGCCTTTGTTCATCTACTTTCTCGCTTCACCCTCATACTGCTTTAAGTTGAAGACAACGGTGTTCACCCTCCAACTGCATTTGAAATTATCTCATATTGCGTTCACTCCTCTAAAGGGATCCTGAATAAGATATTTTATTAATCCTTCCTCATTTCTTATGATCAAAACTAAAATAATCCGTTCCCAGTCAGGTTCTGGAACTTAGTATTCCGGGTAACAGATGACACACTCCACAAATCTTCTTTTAAGATACCCTTACCAGTTTAGATCCCCTAATCAATAGGCAGATTAACATCTCCAATGCTATTTTGAGCGCCCTTCAAACATATCCCCGATATTTTCCCGTATGTGCTGTGCGTTACTGGGAGGTCACATTTTGGGGTCTATGGATTATTCCTACTTCTGCTTTCTATTTCCTTCTATTCGCGATTTCAAGGTAAACCAATATACGTAGATATCATCCATATCACAACATTCTCTGATACATTCCTTCATTAACAGCGCTTCCCCGGCTCCTTCTCCTTTGACCTTTCGCTTACCAGAATGATCCTACACTAATATCAACTTTAAACACAGCTCTAAATACGGATGTTGAACGAGAATCAACAAATAACTAAAACACAGTGAAAACATTTTGGGAACGAAAAGAGTCTGGTTTATAAATCCATTCCCCACTAAGCACTGAAAGGCTGGCGGTTTAAGGATTGAAGCTGAACCTTCTATGGATCAGAAGCGAGACCCCCGGCAGCGTCCCTGTCATATTCCCAGTCTGTCCGGTACTTCAGCGGTAGTTTGACTTTGTAGACGCTAAACTCCTTCTTGATTCTTCCAATCTGCTCCACGCGCTATTGGTGACCAACAGGGTGCACATTTCTGGTATCTTTACACTTCTATCGTCTTTTTAGGAAAGCATTGGGCGCTTGTTTTAGGAATGTAAATGTGAATCGGTACGAGGTAGATGTAAGTTATTTACACCACGTCCTTGAGTATTTTTACATCTTTTTTGAAGACACGGGGATGAATTGAACTGAATATATTTTCTGGTTAGAAATTCGGTGAATTTATAATCCTCTAAGGTTGCTGGGAGTCTACAGGGAGGGCGGAGGCATTCTGCTAAATGTTCGAGGATAAAGGAAGTTTAAGATATACGTTGAAAGTCAAATGCCAGTGGTTCTGCTTTCGGCTGTGAGACTGAGACCAATAATTTCTGAGGGAAAACGGAGAGAAAAAATATTTGATCTAGGACAGAAAAAAAATGGGGTTATGCGAAGCTAACAAAATGGTGAGCGGTTACTTAACAAGACAGGCATATTCTACATTGCCACTGCGTGAGTTTATAATACAGGTATATAGCTCCACGAGGAGTGGCTTTCTCCGAATTATTAGAAAAACACTGCAAACTGTATGTTTAAAATATAATTCAGTACTGAGCTGGGCATTACCCGACTTATCCCTACTGTCGTTTGCACTTTCCATCGTCACACGCGGGTCCTGGTTACCTGTGCAAAACATTCGCCGTTTCACTGTGGGCGCGGATAACGTCCACCAAATCTCTAGCAGGGGAAAGGAGTGTTTTTTTATTGACATCATTTATCTAAGAAATAAATGCTGCCAAGTTGTCAGTCACGTTTTGCTCTGGCAGTATGAGATTCACATCAAGAACGAGGTCTGTGAAAGCCTCCCGCAGCCTAAGACGCTACCCAGTGCGCACCAGTCGCGCTCCGACTGAGGCACATTCTGAGCAGTCATGGAGGTGCTCGTCCTATCAGAATTGTAGATGGAAAAGACGCAAACTGGAATTGCTTTGCAATGACTATTACCAATTATGACGCAAATAAGCGATAGTGAAGGAATTACGGAACGGACAGAGGTGGGCTCCGACCCGTTAACTGATCTTGAGTCATGGTCTTCACGAAGGGGGAAGATTGAACCCACAGGTGGATAGATATTGAGAGGCCTCCATGATTCTTCCCCACTCTCTCACAGTTATAATCACACGTAGGCTTGTTAGGATTAATCTGAGCCTGTTTAAGGTATTGAAAAGCCCATTGCCAGGACTTTGAACCACTACTTTGGGGCCCTTAAATTTAGAGCAGTACAGTACAGGAGTAGTCAGATTAAAGCAAATCACTGTGACTGTACATGATTCATAACCCCCCCCCCCCCCCGTTCCCTAGATACTCGTGCGTCTCTCTAAAAACCTCTTAAATGCCACTATGTATACACTTTCACTGCAATCCTTGGCTGTGCGTTCCAGGCACCCCCACTCTCTGTCTAAAAGTCTTAACCGGCATATCTCCTTTAAACTCCCACGCCCTCCACCCGCCCACGCCCCCCGTCCCAATACGTGTCAGTTCTACCCTCGGAAATGATACCGACTGTTTACCCTGTCTCTGCCTCCCAAAATGTTATAAACTTCGGCCAGGTTGGCAGCGAGGGGCGAGAGCTCGGTGACAGGGACAGATCAATCACTTCCCTCGCCCTTACTGGGTCCAAGGTCCAAGAGTTGGCTTCCGATCTAACGACCTTTTTGTGTCTCTATCCCACCCAGACGGCAGACGGCGGAAGAGAGAGAAGCTGAGAGACAGCAGGCTAACAGACTGATGTTACAGCTCCAACACGACGCCTTCCAGAAGTCCCTCAACGACTCCATTCAGCCCGACCCTCTCTGCCTGCACAACTCCTCACTGTACGCGCTGCAGAACCTACAGCCCTGGGCCGACGAGAACAGCAAGATTCCAGTGGTCACGTCTTTAGTGTGAGGTGGACAGAGCAGGATTCTCCGGGCGTTTATTTGTGTTGTTTTTCTTCCCGTGCTAAATTAGAAAGAGAATGTGACCATGAATAAGTTACAGGTGGGGGTCGTGGTCTCTTATTACAGGGACTAGGGCACTGGGTACTGCCAGCGGGCACGTCCTGGAGACATTAAAATACAAACTTTCCGACACACTCCTTTAACGCGGGCGTCCCAGGAACTGCAGAGTGCGGCAAGTCGCAGTCACCTCTTACTCTGACTTTCTTCCCAGACTCCTCGCATTTCGTGGAATTTTAATAGGTTCGTTTCGTTAACGCTTAAATTTTTAAAAAGAACCCCTCAGAAAACAAAAGCAGAAATTCAAACATTTTTGATCATTTGATCTGCCTGAAGTCTAACTTTGTAAACGTTAATACACGCGGTTGGTGGCGTTGGCGTTTGCCGGTGATGTAAATATGAACCACTTCCCTCACTGGAGAAACCCGCCACACACAGCTGTCTTGCGCCTGCTCTCAAAGTATCGAATTTTTTAACCCGGTTACCGGCAATTTCCCTTTTGGCTTCCCGCAGAACTGCAAAATCCCTATCAGACCCTGAAGCAAATTGAGAAGGAATCCTGAACTAGATATCATTGTGAGAATTCAACGGACATTATCAGACCACGAGCAAAACAACAGCTATGCTCCAGTTTAGTTTATGACTGAAATAATCGCCCTTCTTTCGACGCTCTCTTGTTCACTGAAATCCGGCCTTCAACAGTACAGGCGGCGGGGCGCCGTCATCTTACCTTTCTCTAACAAAGCATGCGCCAGAGCATTCTTTTAATGTATGAGTCCGTATAACGCCATCGACTATAGGTTTAAGTAACGGTAATATAATGTATATAACAAGCACTGTACACTATTACTTTGTACTTATGAAATATGTAAATAAAAGTCTGTTTTCATTAAAAAAAAATCTTGGCCCTAATTTACAGAATTTACACCACTGATTCACAATACGGCTTCGCAGCTCTGTCTAACTCCGAGAACAGAACCCCTCTCCTCCCGCCCCCCCCCATTAATATGCCCTGATTTCTCTGAACATGCAACTGAATATTATCCCCAAATAACTGCAGCCTATTTTATATGAAATCTGAAGTAAAAGATTTACGGCGTTGCCATAGCCCAAAGGACAATAAATACTCTTGGCCGTGGGGGCTAATTTTGCACAGCAAGATCCCATATAAAAAACATTGGTTCTACAGACGCTCTCCGAAGGCGCATCGCTAGCAGTCTCAGCCGAAAGCCCAATAACGGAACACCGCAGATGTGTCTGCCTGTGTTAGCACCTTCAAACCGATGAAGAAAGCTGGTGCCCCTGGTGCTCTGATCCCGAGGCGAGGACACTGGTGCCTCTTCTCTTCTTCCAACTTCCATTCTGCATAGTTTTACTAATTTCATTTTAGCCAAACCCGATCAGCGGTTCTATTGACAACACCGATGCCCCGTGATATGGACCCTTCCCACATAGTCAACAGTGAACACACCCTGAACCCAGGTCAGGGTTCTTGTTTTTGTGTAACCATCAGGGAGTGGTGAAGTTTCCGAGACAGTTCACAGTCCGGCGCAGTACTGACACCCGGGTGCTCTCTGTAGGAGTCCTGCCGAGATTCTAGTGATGTTAAAACTGTCCTCACTGTCACTCTGGCACGGTCAAATACAAGGTTGTAAGCGTCTGCGGAGGACAAACTCAGGGAAGGTGGGGGAATTGATCTGGTCAGTAACCTCAGCGACGGTGCAATGAGAATCGAACCCCAGTGCTTCATTGTGAACATCACATGTGGAGAGGGTGAAATTGGTGGGATATGGAGGGTGGGAATGAGACTGGGAATGCGCAGTCGCCCAGTCTGCGTTGGTCTCACGGAGGATTCAAACCCCTCTTCTCAATCTTCTTCTGCTCGCTGCCTGGATTTCATTCGAACTAATTCCTTCTCCACCGTTTCCATACACTGTCTCCTTTGGACTGAAGGACAGCCCCAAGCATCACACCTATGTGGAACACCGGGTGAGGCCAGGCGCAAACTGAGCGACGGCTTCGCCGACCACCTGCATCATGGCCGTTAGGAGCTTCAGCTCCTAATTATCCCCCCTATGTCTGTATTCTATTTCCTGCTCTTCTGCCCTCATCCCATCCTTCCCAATCAGAACGCGATGGGGCTCCCTTGGCCTTCACCTACCGCCCCACCACCCTATGCGGATTATTCTTCACACCTTCCAGCAGCAACAATGTGATCCTACCAGCAGCCACATCTTCCCCTCTCCACCCTTCTCTTTGTGACCCCCTGGTTCGCTCATCCCTCCTCCCCCAAGGCACTCTCCACTGTAACCATAATCGGTGTAACAGCTGTCTCTGCATCTCCTCTATTACCACTATCCAGGGCTCCAAACAACTTTCCCGTGAAGCAGACCTGCATCTCGTCCACACCTCCCAATTGCGTCTAGTGCTCTGAACGTGGCCTCCTCCCTGACGGCGAGACCAAACACAGACTGAGTGACGTTTTTACATAGCACCTGTGTTCTTTCCACCATCGATGTCAGTGACAGGTTTGCCCTCATGCTCCACCACTGCCAGGGTGAGGCTAAACGCAAACTAGAGGAACAACATCTCATATTCTCCTTGCATAGACTACAGCCTGGTGGCATGACAATTGAATTCTCCAGTGTTTAGGAGTCTGCTTGACCTCTGTCCTTTTCTGTCTCTTTCTGATCTACCAAGTTCCTCCTACACTCACCCCACACATGTTAACCCCGTCAGCCAGTTCTTATCCTCTCTTCTACCTACTTCCCTTCCCCATCACCCACACATGTCTTCCACTAGGTCCTCTTCCCCTTCCCCTTCTTTTCACATCTAGCCTCCCTACCTCTTTCTCAATTCCTTGCCTTCTCCCAATTATATTTCAGTCCAGATGAAAGTCTCAACCTGAATTGATGACTGTACATTTTCTCCACAAATGCTGCCTGGCCCATTGATTTTCTCCAGCAGTTTGTTTGTTTTTTTTTTGTTTTTTGCTCCAGATTCCAGCATCCATAGTCACTTGTGTCTCCGGATTCTAATTCTGAAACCAGGGTGTAGGATAGAGGTGTTCAAATTTAACCTGATTTTTCCCTCACCAGCAATCAACCAGGTACCCACCTGGAAAGTGAGTGCCAATGAGAAATAATCCAACAATTCAATTAGCAAGTGGGTGGCTAACCTAAGGGAGGGTTTAACCTAGCGAGAGGTTACATGATAGGGGGATTACATCAGAAATGGTTACCTAGGGAGGGTTTACACCAAGGAGGGGTTACATCAGGGGAGGAGTTTACGCATGGGAGTGGGTTAACCCGGGGTGAATTAGATGTCATGGTAAGCTACCAGTGCTGGATTTATTCCTGAGCTATGCCTTCATGTTCTTTTAGGTGAATGTAGTGCTGATCTCTGAGGAGAAGCAGAGATCAAAACTACACCAAAGGGGTGGTTAGAGAGTGAGAGCCAAGACTTTTCACACAGTCCTGAGAGCTACAGTAAGGATGTCTTTTTTATGTGATGTAATAACGTATCAAAAGATGTACATCCTTTCCTTCAGTATATTTACAAAACTTAATTTAAAACACAACCATCTTTGTTCATGACCTACCATAACCTCTTCGTTGCCCATCAGTCCCCGAAACCCACAAGAGAGCCAATGGGCACCATGCACTCTCTGTCCTGGGACAACCGCGGCCTGTTGTATAGAAACATAGAAAATAGGTGCAGGAGTAGGCCATTCAGCCCTTTGAGCCTGCACCGCCATTTATTATGATCATGGCTGATGATTGTATCCTGGGAAGAGTTGCATCCAGTTCACTCCACTGGAACTTCAGACAGCTCACTGCCTGGACAACGTAGTCGAAGACCAGGAGCTATCTCATGAGGAAAACACCAGCCAACTTGGTCTTCAACACTTCTGCAACTACTTTGTTTCACCTCAATCAGCCTGAAAATGGCCATTCTCAACCTCCAAGCCCTGATGTCCAGCAGTACCACCTTAATCAGAATGAATCCTGGACAAAGATCCCTCATTTACTTTGGGAAATTGTCTTCAATTGCAAAGATAAAATGGAATTAATATGTGCAGTTATATTAGATCTCTTGTTACTGCCAGATGTTCAAGTGCTTTACAATGTTTGAGGTACTGCATGTTTGAAGAGTATTTCTAATTGTAGGAACCTCAAAATACAGCAATGAAATAATGCCCAAAATTGACAAGCTTTTAATAATGCTAAGATCATATTTTAGTTTAATTTATTACAACTTTGGTGGCAAGAACAGGAAGGCAGATTACTATATGAATGGTGTCAAGTTAGGAAAAGGGGAAGTACAACGAGATCTAGGTGTTCTTGTAGATCAGTCACTGAAAGCAAGCATGCAGGTACAGCAGGCAGTGAAGAAAACTAATGGTATGCTGGCCTTCATAACAAGGGGAATTATAGGAGCAGAGAGGTCCTTCTGCAGTTGTACAGGGCCCTGGTGAGACCACACCTGGAATATTGTGTACAGTTTTGGTCTCCAAATTTAAGGAAGGGCATTTTAGCTATTGAGGGAGTGCAGCGTAGGTTCACGAGGTTTATTCCTGGGATGGCGGGACTGTCATATGTTGAAAGATTGGAGCGACTGGGCTTGTATACACTGGAATTTAGAAGGATGAGAGGGGATCTGATTGAAACATATAAGATTATTAAGGGATTGGATAAGCTAGAGCCAGGAAACATGTTCCCGATGTTTGGGGATTCTAGCACCAGAGGCCACAGTTTAAGAATAATGGATAGGCCATTTAGAACGGAGTTGAGGAAAAACTTTTTCACACAGAGGGTTGTGGTTCTGTGGAATGCTCTGCCTCAGAAGGCAGTGGAGGCCCATTCTCTGGATTCTTTCAAAAAAGCGTTAGATGGAGCTCTTAAATATAGCGCAGTGAAGGGATATGGGGAGAAGGCAGGAAAAGGGTACTGATTGTGGATGATCAGCCATAATCACAGTGAATGGTGGTGCTGGCTCAAAGGGCAGAATGGCCTACTCCTGCACCTATTGTCTATAACTGTTTTTATATTAGGACTGTAATTTAATTATTATATACTGTAGGTATGTAGCATAAATATTCATGCTATTAGAATAATTGTTAGCATCGTTAATCACAGGACAAGTAGTAAAGTGAGGGGTAAAATCATTAAATACTCGAATTTCTAGTTTACAAGCCGGAGTAAGAAAACTCTAAGAGGCATTCTCTGGTGTAAAGTGGTGGATATATCAACAGTGTACAGACTAAGAAAGGACAGAACACATCAAATAAAGGAGAAACTTACTGAAAAGTTTCATGGTCAGATAACCCCTTCTTCTATCAATCAGGGATTCCCAACTTTGGGTCCATGAGCCCCTTGAAAAGTGGTACTGGTCCATGGTATAAAAAGGTTGGGAACCCCTGTTTTATAGCTGATTGATTTGTTCAGATATTTGACATTGCATTTATATTTATTTGATTGGGAACAGCACCATGCTCAATAGATTGTAATCGGTTTGTGATCCCTGCACTGATACTAGCGTGGTGTTAAATTGACTGACACCAGAGCTATGGCCAGTTGATTAATCAGTATTCAATGGGTTGATTTAAAAGTGAATGGTGTCATGTTCAATTCATTTAAATTGGAGCTTGGGTTAATTGAGCAATATTAGGAGTGAAATAATTTGACTGATAGTCGGACACAGTTGAGCTAAATGATAGTATAGCTGCTGTGTACGTACATCTATTGATGCTTCTGGACACATCTTCAGTGATGTTCCTGGAATCATCGGGTGTTTCGGGTCTTTCAACATCATACAACCTCCTCCAGGTGACCCAGCCGGGGCTGATCAGACCCCAGCTAGTATCCAGATGGCTAGCTGCATATGACTCCATGGCTCCCCTCTTTTGAGCCACAGCCATCTTGAGGCCCTCTCTGCTGCGTCAGTGGTACTGCGGATGGGTCTCCTCTTCCTCTCTCCCTCGATGCCCAAAATGCTGAAGGCTCTAACTAAAGAATGGGCTACGAATCCCCTACAACCACCCTCCACTGGGAGACACCTCGCTCTCCATCCAGCCTGCTGACAGTTGCTGACCAGTCCTGCGTACTTGGAGAGCTTCCTTTCAAAGGCCTCCTCCAAGCTATCTTCCCTTGGGACTGTCAGCTCCAGCAGCACCACTTGCTTAGTAGACTCAGACACTAGGACAATGTCTGGTTGCAGGGTGGTGGCTGCGATATGGTTGGGGAACTTCAGCTGCCCTTCAAGGTCCACCAACAGCTGCCAGTCCCTTGCAGAGGTCAAAATGCCTGCAGATGTTCTTTTGGCAGGTATTGGCTGCTCCCCAGCTCTAACAAAGGCAATGGTCTGCTTGGAGGGTCGAAACCACTTCGCCCACTCAACTCCTGTGCTGACTTCTTCAGCGATGGTCTTCAGGACCTGATCATGCCACCACCTGTACCGTCCCTCACCAAGTGCCCTTGCACAGCCGCTGAGGATGTGCTCCAGGGTTCCTCGCTTGGAGCACAGTGGGCACGCAGATGACTCTGCCTTGCCCCATGTATGCAGGTTTGATGGGCTTGGAAGCACATCGTACACTGCCTGGATGAGAAATTGGATGCGGTGTGGTTCGGCTTTCCAAAGATCAGCCCAGGTCACTTTCCTCTCAACCGCATTCTCCCATCTTGTCCAAGCTCCCTGTTGCTTCATTCCCACCGCCTTGCAGGCTCTCACCTCCTCCTGAACTAGACAATGCCTTTCCTTCCCTCTGGTGTCCATTTGGGGAGTTGGAAAGGATCCTAGCCCAGCTCGGCCTCGTATGACCACTCCCACCAGCCTCCTGTGACTCAGCCTCGCCTCTGCCTCCTGAACAGCTTCCTCTGCCCTCCACTTCCTGCCAGTACTTACTTGGATCCCTGCTCTAGCCACCTTTGGGTCACTTGAGTCCCTATACTGTAGCACTTCTTTGGCTCTTGTTACCTTGAATTTTTCCACCAAGGATTTGAAGGGCAGTTGCAGTTTGTTGTGGTGTCCATAGTGCGATGCTGCTCAGGCTCTTTGGAAGCCCCAGCCATCTCCTGAGGTGGTTGCTAACCCTCCTGTCTAAGGTTTCGACTATTGAGATCGGACCTGTATAGACGAGGAGGGGCCACAGGATTCTGGGAAGAATGCTATGCTGATACACCCAGGCTTTAAACTTCCCAGGTAGGCCAGACTTGTCCACAGATTTCAGCCAGTCATCCAACTCAGTGCAGGTTGCCTGAATGGATGTTGTGTCCCTTGAGGAGCTGTCAAAAACTTTGCCTAAGCTCTTGACTGGCTTTTCTGTGATGGTTGGGATGGCTGTGCCTGCGATGCTGAACCAGAACTTGTTCTCCACCTTCCCTTTCCTCAGCACCATCGATCTTGATTTGGCAGGTTTGAAACGCATCCGGGCCCACTCCACCAGCTTTTCGAGCCCTTGCAGAATCCTCCGGCAGCCTGGGACTGATTCTGTGGTGACTGTGAGGTCATCCATGAATGCCCTGATAGGTGGTTGCCGTTGAGCGGAATTCATTCTGAGCCCTCTGCACTCTGGTTCAGCAGACTTAGTGAGCATGTTCATGGCTAGGGAGAACAGTGTCACTGAGATAGTGCACCCTGTGATGATGCCGACCTCCACCTTGTGCCAGGTTGATGTAATTGCTCCTGAAGAGACCCTCAGCCTGAAGTTGCTGTAATAGTCAGCGATAAGGTCTCTGATTCTGCTGGGGACGTGATATTTGGTCAGTGTGAGCTGCAACAGCTTGTGTGGAATGGAGCCATATGCATTTGCCAGGTCGAGCCACAACACTGACAGGTTGCCCTTGTTCTCTCTGGCCTCCCTAATAAGTTGTGTCACCACACCGATGTGCTCCAGATTGCCCGGCATCCCTGAAATGCCCTATAGGTGTTCTTTGCTAGGTAGGTGCACAGCCAGTTAGAAACTGCACTGAAGAAGATCTTCTCGACACACAGCAGGGAGATGATGCGAAACTGATCTAGCTGGGTGCATTTGAAGTTTTCGAAATTGGGACTCTGTTCATTGAGGCTGATGTGTTTGCGTCTGGACACTGAGGTGACAGATAGTGATTGATATTGGAGTCCCGTTGAGTTGACTACTATTGGGATTGTGCTCAATAGAAAAAAGTCTTCACCATGTTGAATTGATTGATTATAACTGTTTGCAATTTATTAATTTAAGACAAAACATAGGAGCAGAGTTAGGCTATTTAGCCCATCATCTCCCTGTTCCATTATGACTGGTTTATTATCCCTCTCAACACCATTCTCTTGCCTTCTCCCCATAATGTTTGATACCCTGACCAATCAAGAACCTGTCAACTTTACTGTGAATACACACAATGATCTGGCCTTTACAGCTACCTATGGCAATTATTTCCACAGATTCACCACCCTCCAGCTAATGAAATTTCCCATCATTTCTGTTCTATTCTGAAGATGTGTCCTGTAGTCCCAGACTCACCAGCTATTGGGAATGTCTTCTTCACATCCACTCTATTTGTTAGCAGTTTGTTAAGTGTGTCCAGGACCGATTCCTGTCACAGTATGCTGACAGGCTGACCAGGGGGAATGCCATACTAGATCTAGTATTAGGTAACAAACCGGGTCAGATCACAGATCTCTCACTGGGTGAGCATCTGGGGGACAGTGACCACCGCTCCCTGGCCTTTAGCATTATCATAGAAAAGGATAAAATCAGAGAGGGCAGGAAAATTTTCATTTGGGGAAAGGGCAAATTATGCAGCTTTAAGGCTAGAACTTGCGGGTGTGAATTGGGATGATGTTTTTGCAGGGAAATGTACTATGGACATGTGGTCGATGTTTAGGGATCTCTTGCAGGATTAGGGATAAATTTGTCCCAGTGAGGAAGATAAAGAACAGTAGGGTGAAGGAACTATGGGTGATGAGTGAGGTGGAAAATCTAGTCAGGTGGAAGAAGGCAGCATACATGAGGTTTAGGAAGCAAGGATCAGATGGGTCTATTGAGGAACATAGGGTAGCAAGAAAGGAGCTTAAGAAGGGGCTGAGAAGGGTAAGAAGGGGGCATGAGAAGGCCTTGGTGAGTAGGGTAAAGGAAAACCCCAAGGCATTCTTCAATTATGTGAAGAACAAAAGGATGACAGGAGTGAAGGTAGGACCCATTAGAGATAAAGGTGGGAAGATGTGCCTGGAGGCTGTGGAAGTGAGCGAGGTCCTCAATGAATACTTCTCTTCGATATTCACCAATGAGAGGGAACTTGATGATGGTGAGGACAATATGAGTGAGGTTGATGTTCTGGAGCATGTTGATATTAAGGGAGAGGAGGTGTTGGAGTTGTTAAAATACATTAGGGCAGATAAGTCCCTGGGGCCTGACAGAATATGCCCCAGGCTGCTCCACGAGGCGAGGGAAGAGATTGCTGAGCCTCTGGCTAGGATCTTTATGTCCTCGTTGTCCACGGGAATGGTACCGGAGGATTGGAGGGAGGTGAATATTGTCCCCTTGTTCAAAAAAAGGTAGTAGGGATAGTCCGGGTAATTATAGACCAGTGAGCCTTATGTCTGTGGTGGGAAAGCTGTTGGAAAAGATTTTTAGATATAGGATCTATGGGCATTTAGAGAATCATGGTCTGATCAGGGACAGTCAGCATGGCTTTGTGAAGGGCAGATCGTGTCTGACAAGCCTGATAGAGTTCTTTGAGGAGGTGACCAGGCATATAGATGAGGGTAGTGCAGTGGATGTGATCTATATGGATTTTAGTAAGGCATTTGACAAGGGTCCAGACAGCAGGCATATTCAGAAAGTCAGAAGGCGTGGGATCCAGGGATGTTTAGCCAGGTGGATTCAGAATTGGTTTGCCTGCAGAAGTCAGATGGTCGTGGTGGAGGGAGTACATTTGGATTGGAGGGTTGTAACTAGTGGTGTCCCACAAGGATCGATCCTGGGACCTGTACTTTTCGTGATTTTTATTAACAAGCTGGATATGGGGGTAGAAGGGTGGGTTGGCAAATTTGCAGACAACACGAAGGTTGGTGGTATTGTACACAGTGTAGAGGATTGTCAAAGATTGCAGAGAGACATTGATAGGATGCAGAAGTGGGCTGAGAAGTGGCAGATGGAGTTCAACCCAGAGAAGTGTGAGGTGGTACACTTTGGAAGGACAAACTCCAAGGTAGAATACAAAGTAAATGGCAGGATACTTGGTAGTGTGGAGGAGTAGAAGGATCTGGGGGTACATGTCCACAGATCCCTGAGAGTTGCCTCACAAGTAGATAGGGTAGTTAAGAAAGCTTATGGGGTGTTAGCTTTCATAAGTCAAGAGATAGAGTTTAAGAGTCACGAGGTAATGCTGCAGCTCTATAAAACTCTCATCAGGCCCCACTTGGAGTACTGTGTCCAGTTCTGGTTGCCTCACTATAGGAAGGATGTAGAAGCATTGGAAAGGGTACAGAGGAGATTTACCAGGATGCTGCCTGGTTTAGAGAGTATGGATTATGTTCAGAGATTAAGGGAGATAGGTCTTTACTCTTTGGAGAGAAGGAGGATGAGAGGAGACATGATAGAGGTATACAAGATATTAAGAGGAATAGATCGAGTGGATAGCCAGCACCTCTTCCCCAGGGCACCACTGCTCAATACATGAGGACATGGCTTTAAGGTAAGGGGTGGGAAGTTCAAGGGGGATATTAGAGGAAGGTTTTTTTTTCACTTAGAGAGTGGTTGGTGTGTGGAATGCACAGCCTGAGTCAGAGGTGGAGGCAGATACACTAGTGAAATTTCAGAGACTACTAGACAGGTATATGGAGGAATTTAAGGTGGGGAGTTATATGTGGGCCTGTACTGTGCTGTACTATTCTACGTCCTATCTAGGCCTTTGACATTTCAATTAGATTTCCCCCTTATTCTTCTAAACACCAGAAAGTACAGGTCCAGAGCCATCAAACACTCGTCATACATTAACCCTTTCATTCTTGGACTCATTCTCATGAACCTACTCTGGATCCTATCCAATGCCAACATATCTTTTTTTAAATAAAGGGACCAAAGCTGCTGACAATACTCCGTGTGGTCTGACCAAAGCCATATAAAGACTCAGTATTCCATCTTTGCTTCTATACTTTAGTCCTTTTGAAATGGATGCTAAGAGTGTATTTGCCTTCCTCACCACCTATTCGACCTGCAAGTTAACTTTCAGAGGATCCTAAATGAGAACTCCCAGGTCCCTTTGCATCTGATTTTTTTTTAATTTCCCCCCCCCATTTAGAAAATAGTCTACACCTTTATTCCTTCTACCAAAGTGCATGACCATACACTTCCTGATACTGTCTCATTTGGTTGACATGGCAACTGGTTCAAAAGATTGATTTTGAGCTCTGATTTATTGATTGATATCAATTAATGGTATATAGATGTGATTATTGATGCATGGTCAGTTACATAGTGTGGGCAGAATTGTGTGTGATATTAGGATACTGTCATTTGTGTTGATTTAATTGAGATTGAGCCTGTGATGGGTTGTTTGGTGAGCTAACTTCTTAAGCCATTGTGCTCTTCTGGTGAAGGTGCCCCCAGTGTTCTGGGGAGTGTGTTCCAGAATTTAAGTCTAATGTGAGCTGGCTAATTAGCATTGAGATAGGAGAGAGGATAGTGGTGGATGGGTGAGTTCTGATAGGAAAGCTGTGACCAGAGGTGTCCTACTGGGATTGGTGCTGAGTTTGTAGGAGGTATGATGAGTAAGTCTACAGCTAGCATGAAAGTTGGTTATGATGTGGAAAATGAGGAAGGCTATCTAAGGATTTTAGATAAAATGGAAAGTTTGGTAAAATGTTAGCAAATGGCATTTAATCCCAATGTGCGAGATGGTGCAATTTGGGGAGTGAATTCTGAGTAGGATGTACACAGTAAAATTGTAGGCCACTGAGGAATGTTGATTAGCAGAGCGAAATTGGGGTTCAAGTCAATGATTGCCTAAAAGTGGCAATACAGGGTAATGGAGTGGTGAAATGTTGCTTTCATAGGTTGGGAATAGGATACAAATTGGGACTTAGTGTTAACACACAAAATGCTGGAGGGATTCAGCAGGCCAGGCAACAACTATGGAAACAAGTACAGTCGATGTTTCGGGGGAAATGACTGTACTTTCTTCCATAGATGCTACCTGGCCTGTTGAGTTCCTCCAGCGTTTTCTTATCATCTGATGATGCTCCTGTGGCCGGTGAGGATGCAAAGATCATTGTCAAGGACACAGCAATGTCTTCCTTCACTTCCCGTGTTGATCAGGTTTCCAGCATCCGCAAATTTTCTCTTGTTTGGGATTTTGTGTTGCAACTTTTCCCTGGAAAGAAAGATGTTGATAATAGAGTGGTATAAAATTTATAAACGCATAGATAGGATAGATAATATCTTCCTTCCCAATGGTTCGGCCTCAAGTGCAAAAAGGTATATGCTGAAGATGAAAGAAATGAGTTTTACATACAGCATTGAACATCACAGCACAGTTCATGGACCACAAGATCCCGCTGTTCTTCCACACTGCTAAGAAACCTGTCATTAACCCTGTATTTTGCCTTCAAATTCAACCTTCCAAAATGAACCACTTCAGGTTTTTTTTCAGTAGAACCCCATCCGTCACTTCTCAGTCCAGCTCTGCATTCTGTCAATGTCCCATTGTAACCCACAACCTTTTACAACTCTAGCAATCTTTCTGTCCTCAGCAAACTCTTCCACTTGCTCATCCAACTCATTTCTAAAAATAAGGAAGGGCTAGGTTCCCAGAACAGATCCCTGCAGAATATCCCCAGTCACCGATAACCAGGCAGAATATTTTCCCCTCTACAACTACCTTATGCCTTCTATCAAGAAGCCAACTCTAAATCCACACAGCCAAGTTACCCTGGATCCCATGCCTCTTGACATTCTGAATGAGCGTACCAAAGGGAACTAATCAAACTACATACACCACATCCACTGCTCTACCTTCAATGTGTTTTGTCACATCTTCAATTAATTCAGTCAGGCTCCTGAGACACGACAGAGCATGATGGCAATCCCTAATCAGACTATGCTTCCCCAAATGTTCATAAATGCTCTATGAATCCTTTCCAATAATTTGTCCAGCACTGAGGTAAGACTCACTGGTCAATGGTTCCCTGCACCACTCCTTGAACAAAGGAATAAAATTTACCAACTTCTTATCATCTGGTGATGCTCCTGTGGCCAGTGAAGATTAAGATCATTGTCAAGGACACTGCAATGTCTTCCTTCACCTCCCGTAGTAACCTGGGGTATACCTTGTCTGGTCTCAGGGACTTTCAGTATCCATCCAATATTTTTCAAAAGTTCCAGCATATCCTCTTTCTTAAAGTCAACATGTTCAAGCATATCAGCCTGTTTTACAGAGTCCTCACAAACGTCAACGTCCAAATGGTGAACATTGAAGAAAAGTATTCATTAAAGAGCTCCATTACTTCCTGTCTCCTGTCCCTGATAGGTCCTACACTCAATTTAGTCATCCTTCTATTCTATACACAAGTGTAGAATGCCTTCAAAGATTCATTTGGGGTTTTCCTTAGTCTGAATTTTAAGGCCTTCTCACACTCTTTCTAGCTTTAAGTCCATTCTTCAGCTTTTTCCTGGCTACCTTGTAACTCTCTAAAGCCCTGTCTGGCCTGTGCTTCCTAAACCTTAAGTAAGCTTCTTTCTTCCTTTTGACTAGATGTTTGACATAGAAACATAGAAAACCTATAGCACAATACAGGCCCTTCGGCCCACAATGCTGTGCTGAACATTACTCAGGGTTACCCATAGCCCTCTATTTTTCTAAGCTCCATGTACCTATCCAGGAGTCTCTTAAAAGACCCCATCACATCCGCCTCCACCACCCTTGCCGGCAGCCCATTCCATGCACTCACCACTCTCTGCATAAAAAAAACTTACCCCTGACATGTCCTCTGTACCTACGTCCAAGCATCTTAAAATGGTGCCCTCTCGTGTTAGCCATTTCAGCCCTGGGAAAAAGCCTCTGACTCTTCACACAATCAATGCCTCTCTTGATCTTATACACCTCTATTAGGTCACCTCTCACCCTCCAACACTCCAAGGAGAAAGGGCCAAGTTCGCTCAACCTATTCTCATAAGGCATGCTCCCCAATCCTGGCAACATCCTTGTAAATCTTCACTGCACCCTTTCTATGGTTTCCACATCCTTCAGAGAGGTGACCAGAACTGAGCACAGTACTCCAAGTGGGGTCTGACCAGTGTCCTATATAGATGTAAAATTACCTCTCGGCTCAAACTCAGTCCCCTAGTTGAGAAGACCAATGCACCATATGTCTTCTTAACTACAGAGTCAACCTGTGCAAAGTATCCTATGGACTTGGACCCCAAGATTCCTCTGATCCTCCACACTGACAAGAGTTTTACTGTTAATACTATATTCTGCCATCAGATTTGACCTACCAAAATGAACCACCTCACACTTATCTGGGTGAACTGCATCTGCCACTTCTCAGCTCAAGTTTTGCATCCTATCAATGTCCTGCTGCAACCTCTGACAGCCCTCCACACTATCCACAACACCCCCAATCTTGGTGTTATCAACTCTTGGCTCCATCCCTCCCCCTCCTGTCTTCTCCTATCATTTTGGATCCCCCCCCTCCCCTTCTCAAATCTCTTACTACCTCTTCCTTCAGTTAATCCTGACGAAGGGTCTCAGCCTGAAACGTCAACCGTACCTCCTCCTAGAGATGCTGGCTGGCCTGATGCGTTCACCAGCGACTTTGATGTGTATTGCTCGTAAGGAACAACCTGCCTTTGACAAAGCTATGCTGACTATTCCTAATCATTATGTTCATAAATGCTGCCTCTCAGGATCTTTTCCATGTAAGACTCACTGGTCTATAATTTCCTGGGCTATCTCTACTCCCTTTCTTGAATAAAGGAACAACATAAAGAATGTAAAAAGAATCTTAAGAAAGAAATTAGAAAAGCTAAAAGAAGATACGAGGCTGCTTTGGCAAGTAAGGTGAAAATAGATCCAAAGGGTTTCTACTGTTATGTTAACAGCAAAAGGATAGTGAGGGTTAAAATTGGTCCCTTAGAGAATCAGAGTGGACGACTATGCGCAGAGGAAAAAGAGATGGGGGAGATTTTGAACAATTTCTTTTCTTCGGTATTCACTAAGGAGAAGGATATTGAATTGTGTAAAGTAAAGTAAACAAGAAGGGTAGTTTTGGAACAGTTAAAGAAGAGGAAGTACTGGCACTTTTAAGGAATATAAAAGTGGATAAGTCTCTGGGTCCGGACAAGATATTCCCTAGGACCTTGAGGAAAGTTAGTGCGGAAATAGCAGAGGCTCTGACAGAAATATTTCAAATGTCATTAGAAGCGGGGATGGTGCCGGAGGATTGACGTATTGCTCATGTGGTTCCATTGTTTAAAAAGGGTTCTAAGAGTAAACCTGGAAATTATTGGCCTGTGAGTTTGACGTCAGTGGTGGGTAAGTTGATAGAAAGTATTCTTTGAGATGGTATATATAATTATCTGGATAGACAGGGTCTGATTAGGAACAGTCAACATGGATTTGTGCGCAGAAGGCCATGTTTGACAAATCTTACTGAATTTTTTGATAAGAAAGTTGACGAGGGTAAAGCAGTGGATGTTGTTTATATGGACTTCAGTAAGGCCTTTGACAAGGTTCTACACAGAAGATTAGTTAGGAAGGTTCAATCGTTAGGCATTAATATCGAAGTAGTAAAATGGATTCAGCAGTGGCTAGATGGGAGACGGCAGAGATTAGTAGTGGATAACTGTGTCAGATTGGAGGAGGGTGTGTAGCGGTGTGCCTCAGGGATCTGTACTGGGTCCAATGTTGTTTGTCATATATATTAATGATCTGGATGATGGGGTGGTAAATTGGATTAGTAAATATGCAGATGATACTAAGATAGGTGGCGTTGTGGATGATGAAGCAGGTTTTCAAAACTTGCAGAGAGATTTAGGCCAGTTAGAAGAGTGGGCTGAAAGATGGCAGATGGAGTTTAATGCTGAAAAATGTGAGGTGCTACATTTTGGTAGGACTAATCAAAATAATAGGATATACATGGTAAATGGTAGGGCATTGAAGAATGCTGTAGAACAGAGGGATCTAGGAATAATGGTGCATAGTTCCCTGAAGGTGGAATCTCATGTGGATAGGGTGGTGAAGAAAGCTTTTGGTATGCTGGCCTTTATTAATCAGAGCATTGAGTATAGGAGTTGGGATGTAATGCTGAAATTGTATAAGGCATTGGTAAGGCCAAATTTGGAATATTGTGTACAGTTCCAGTCACCGAATTATAGGAAAGATGTCAATAAAATAGAGAGAGTACAGAGGAGGTTTACTAAGATGTTGCCTGGGTTTCATCTCCCAAGTTACAGAGATCTCCTAAGTTAGGTCTTTAGATATTTAAAATTATGAGAAGGATAGATAGAGTTGACGTGGATAGGCTTTTTCCATTGAGAATGGGGGAGATTCTAACAAGAGGACATGAGTTGAGAGTTAAAAGGCAAAAGTTTAGGGGTACATGAGGGGGAACTTCTTTACTCAGAGAGCGGTAGCTGTGTGGAATGAGCTTCCAGCAGAAGCAGTTGAGGCCGGTTCAATGTTGTCATTTAAAATTAAATTGGATAGATGTATGGACAGGAAAGGAACGGAGAGTTATGGGCTGAGTGCAGGTCGGTGGGACTAGGTGAGAGTAAGAGTTCAGCACGGACTAGAAGGGCTGAGATGGCCTGTTTCTGTGCTGTAATTGTTATATGGTTATATATCTGCAACCCTCCAATCCTCCGGAACCTCTCCCATCCTCATTGATGATGCAAAGATCATCACCAGAGGCTCAGCAATCTCCTCCCTTGCCTCCCACAGTAGCCTGGGGTACATCTCATCTGGTCCCAGTGACTTATCCAACTTGGTTTCCAAAAGCTCCAGCACATCCTCTTTCTTGATGTCTATATGCTCAAGCTTTTCAGTTCACTGTAGGTCATCTCTACAATTGCCAAAGTCCTTTTCCATTGTGAATCCTGAAGCAAAGTATTAATTAAGTACCTCCACTACCTCCTCCGGTTCCATGCACACTTTTCCACTATCACACTTGATTGGTCCTATTCTCTCAGGTCTTATCCTCTTGCTTTTCACATACTTGTAGAATGCCTTGGGGTTTTCCTTAATCCTGCCGAAGGCCTTCTCATGGCCCCTTCTGACTCTCCTAATTTCATTCTTAAGTATATCGCGAGTATTTTTTTTAAGATTATGAGGACATGCAGTCCTCTTATTGTCATTTGGTAATGCATGCATTAAGACATGATACAATATTCCTCCGGTGTGATATCACAGAAACACAGGACAGACCAAGACTGAAAAACTAACAAAAACCACATAATTATAACATATAGTTACAACAGTGCAACAATACCATAACTTGATGAAGAACAGGCCATGGGCACAGTAAAAAAAGTTCAAAGTCTCCCAAAAGTCCCACATCTCACGCAGACAGGAGAAGGCCATGCCTGACCACAGTCCGATTCTGAGTCGTCCAAAAACTTCGAGCCTCCGACCAGCCCTCTGACACAGAGTACCGAGCACCATCTCTGCCGAACGTTTCAACTCCAGCCCCGGTCGCCAGCAGCAGGCAAAGCCAGGGATTTTGGGGCCTTCCCTCCAGAGATTCTCGATCGCACAGTAGCAGCAGCAGCGAACCGGGCATTTCAGAAGTTCCTCCAGATGTTCCTCTGTGCTCCTCACGTCTGTCTCCATCAAATCAGAATTGTGCACGGCATTCTACTTACAAATACGATATCATTTCACCGGAGAGATGCGCACGCTGCTTACACCGCCATCCTCTCCTCTCGCCTTCTTAAGTACAAGACATCGAGTATATCTGTTCCCAATTTTGCTCCTTTGGTCCAGAATAATTGCAACATAACTTCCCCTCTCCTAATTAAATATTTTCCCCATCTGGTGTGTTCCTATCCCTGTCCCAGATTATGGTAAAGGTCAGGGAGTTGTGGCCACTGTCTCTGAAATGCTCACCTACTCAGAGATCTGAAACTTAACCTGGTTTATTACCTAGCACCAGATCCAGCATGGCTTCTCCTCTAGTCTGCCTGTCTACTATTGTGTCATGATTCCTGGACATATCTAACAAATTCACCCCTATCTAAACCTTTTTACATTAAGGTGGTGCTGATCAACATTGGGGAAGTTCAAGTCACACATGTTAACAACCCTGTTATTTTCGCACCTTTCCAAAACCTGCCTCCCATTCTGTTCCTTGATATCTCGATTGTTTTTGGGATGGTGGGGTGGCTATGGAATTCCCAATAGAGTCATAGAGCCATAGAAAAGTGCAAAACAGACCTTTTGGCCCATCTAGTCCATGCTGAACCATTTTAAACTGTCTACTCCCATCGACCTGCACTGGAACCACAACCATCCATACCCCTACCATCCAAGTATCTATCTAAACTTCACTTTAATATTGAAATCAAGCTCACATACACCACTTGTGTTGGCAGCTCATTCCACACTCACAGCCCTCTGAGTGAAGAAGTTTCCCCTCATGTTCCCTTTAATCTTTTTACTTTTGTCATCTATAGCAACAATCTGGATGACAATATGGTTAACTGGATCAGAAAGTTTGCGTATGGCACCAAGACTGGGGGTGTAGTGAACAGAGAGAAAGGCTATCATGGCTTACAGCGGGATCCAGACCAGCTGGAAAAACTGGCTGAAAAATTGCAGGTGGAATTAAATGCAGACAAGTGTGAGGCATTGCATTTTGGTAGGACCAATCCAGGGTAGGTCTTACAGAGTGAACATTAGGCCACCGAGGAGTGCGGTTGAACAAAGGGATCTAGAAATACAGGTCCATAGTTCATTGAATATGGTGTCACAGGTAGACGGGGTCATTAAGCAAGCTTTTGGCATGTTGGTCTTAATAAATCAAAGTATCGAGTACAGGAGATGGGATGGGATCTTGAAGTTGTATAAGACATTGGTGAGGCCTAATTTGGACTATTGTGTGCAGTTTTGGTCACCTACCTTACAGGAAAGATGTAAATAAGTTTGAAAGAGTACAGAGAACATTTACAAGGATGTTGTTGGGTCTGGAGGACCTAGTTATAAGGAATGATTGAATAGGTAGGACTGTATTCCTTGGAACATAGACTGAGAGGAAATTTGATAAAGGTGTACAAAATTATGAGGGGTATAGATAGGGTAAATGCAAGCAGGTGTTTTCCATTGAAGTAGGGTAAGACTACAACTTAAGGTCATAGGTTAAGATTGAATGGTGAAATGTTTAAAGGGAACATGAGGGAAAAGTTCTTCATTCAGTGGGCTGTGAGAGTGTGGAATGAGCTGCCAGCACAAGTGGTGCATGCAAGCTCAATTTCAAAGTTTAAGATAATTTTGGATAGGTACATGGATGGTAGGTGTATGGAGGTTTATGATCCTGGTGTAGGTACACGGGAGTGGACAACTTAAATGGTTTGGCACAGACTAGAAGGGTCCAAGGGCATGCTTCTGTGCTGTACTTTTCTGTGACACCTTAAACAATGACCTCATTTTTCAGCCCATTTTTCCAACTGGTCCCAGTCCCACGGCAAGCCATAAATAGTAACTACACCCCCAATCTTTGTGTTATTTGCATATTTACTGATCTAGTTAACCACATTATGATCATATTATTCATATAGATGACAAACAACAATGGATCCAGCACCGATCCCTGCGGCACACCACTAGTCACAGGACTCCAGTCAGAGAGGCAATCATCTACTACTACTCTCTGGCTTCTCCCACAAAGCCAATGTCTAATCTAATTTACTACCTCATCTTGACAGAACTTTCTGAACAAACCTTCCATGCGAGGCCTTGCTAAAGTCCATGTAGACAACATCTACTTACCTTCATCAACTTTAATGGTAACTTTCTCCAAAAACTCTTAAGATTGGTTAGGCTTGACCTAGCACACATGAAGCCTTGCTGACCATTCCTAATCAGTTCATGTCTATCCAAATACTTATATCTGGTCCCTTAGAATTTTCCCACTACTGATGTCAGGCTCACCGGCCTATAATTTCCTGGTTTATTTTTTAAGAGCCTTTCTTAAACATTGGAACAACATTGGCTATCCTCCAATTCTCTGGAACCTTACCTGTCGCTAAGGATGATTTAATTATCTCTGCTAGGGCCTGGCAATTTCTGCACTTGACTCCCTCAGGGTCCAAGGGAAAACATTGTCAGGCCCTGGGAATTTATCCACCCCGACTTGCCTCAACACAGCAAACAGCTCCTCCTCTGTAATCTGTACAAGCTCCATGAAGAGTGCTTGCTCCTTTCCTGTTTTTAGCTTCCATCCATACAGACTCCATAGGCAAACCTTCCACAACGTGCTCCCTCTTGGCAGTTGTGACACAATCCCTAATTAACAATGCCACTCCCCCACCTCTTTTACCTCCCTCCCCATCCCTTCTAAAACATCTAAACTTCAGAACATCCAGCAGCCATTCCTGCCCTTGTGGCAGCCAAGTCTCTGTAATGGTCACAATATCATACGTTATGTATTGACCCACACTCCAAGTTCATGCTTGTTCTTGATATTTCTTGCCTTAAAACAGACACATCTCAACCCATCCCACTGACTGAAATTTTGGTCCTTCAACTGCTTATCCTCCCTCAGTCTCTCTACACCAGGAAGTCCCAACCCTTTTTATGCTAGGGACCAATACCGTTAAGCAAGCAGTCCATGGACTCCAGGTCGAGATCCCCAGCTCTACATGCTGCACCTACCTGTATACCAACTGCCCCATCCTCTGACCTATCCCCCTGCCATATTAACTTAAACCCTCCCCAGCAGCTCTAGCAAATTTGTCCACAAGGATATTGGTCCCCTCGAGTTCAAGTGTAACCTATCCTTTGTACAGGTCTTAAACTTCCCAAGAACTGATTCCAGTTATCCACAAATCTGAAACCTGCCCCTGCGCCAGTTCCTCAGCAACACATTCATCCATCAATTAATCCTATTCTTGCCCTCACTGGCATGTGGTACAGGCAACATTCTAGAGATTAATACCTTTGAGGTCCTTCTTTACAGCTTCCTACCTACCTGATTATATTCCTACTTCAGGATCTCTTCCCTTTTCCTATCCATTGTATGTTGTCGGTACCAATATGTCACCTGCCTCCACAACTGAAGTTTATTACATAGACTAGAGTGGTGGATACCTGGAACTCACTGCCAGAGGTGGTGGGGAAGTCAGATACAATCACTGCATTTGAGAAATGACACTTAAAAGACAAGATTTGGAAGAATACAGTCCTAATGCAAGTGAATGGGAAAAGGACAAAAAGATCAACATAGATGTGGTAGGATGAAGGGCTTGTTTCTCCTGTACAACTAAGACTCCATGATTCAGACTTTGTGTTCAATGAATTTCAGATTGGGATGCTGTTCAGTTGATATTCAACTTACACTCAGTTGATTAACAAGTGAGATGCATTCGGTTGGTTAGTACTGGGTTCCTGTCCAGTTGATGAACAAGTGAGATGCATTCGGTTGGTTAGTGCTGGGTTCCTGTCCAGTTGACTGAGTCTTTATTCCATTGACTGATATTGCACTGTGTTCAGTTTGTTAAACTTGGACTGAGTTTACCTTTTTAATTTTAGTATTCACTCCAGCCTAGTGACAGTGGAACTATGGAATTGGAATTGGTTCATTATTGTCACATGTACCAAAAAGCTTGTCTTGCAATTTGTTCATACAGATTAAATTATTACACAGTGCACTGAAGTACAACAAAGTAAAACACAAAGTGGAAAACCTACCAAAAATGCAGAGTAGGTAAACAATGACGTGTAAAATCATAATCAGTTATATTGAGAGGTCAAGAGTTGGTCTTATCAAACTACAGAACTATTAGTGGTCTTATTATAGTGGGACACAAGCTGTTCTTGAGCCTGCTGGTACAGTACATGCTTTTAAGTTTTTGCATCTTCTGCCAAATGGAGGAATCGAGAAAAGAGAAAAGAGAGTCTTTGTTTATGTCATCTTAGAAACACAGAAACATAGAAAACATACAGCACAATACAGGCCCTTCAGCCCACAAAACTGTGCCGAACATGTCCCGACCTTAGAACTACCTAGGCTTCACCTATAGCCCTCTATTTTTTTAAGCTCTATGTAGCCATCCAGGAGTCTCTTAAAAGACCCTATCGTTTCCGTCCCCACCACCGCCACTGGTAGCCCATTCCACGCATTCACCATTCTCTGCATAAAAAGCTTGCCCCTGATATCTCCTCTGTACCTACTTCCAAGCACCTTAAAACTATGCCCTCTCAGCCTAGCCATTACAGCCCTGGGAAAAAGCCTCTGACTATCCACATGATCAATGCCTCTCATTATCTTGTACACCGGTATCAGGTCACCTCTCATCCTCCGTTGCTCCAAGGAGAAAAGGCCGGGTTCACTCAACCTATTCTCATAAGGCATGCTCCCCAATCCAGGCAACATCCTTGTAAATCTCCTCTGCACCCTTTCTATGGTTTCCACATCCTTCCTATAGTGAGGCAACCAGAACTGAGCACAGTACTCTAAGTGGGGTCTGACCAGGGTCCTATATAGCTTCAACATTACCTCTCAGCTCTTAAACTCAATCCCACGATTGATGAAGGCTAATGCACTGTATGCCCTCTTAACCACAGAGTCAACCTGTGTAGCAGCTTTGAGTATCCTATGGACTTGGACCCCAAGATCCCTCTGATCCTCCACACTGCCAAGAGTCTGACCATTAATACTACATTCTGCCATCATATTTGACCTACCAAAATGAACCACCTCACACTTATCTGGGTTGAACTCCATCTGCCACTTCTCAGCCCAGCTTTGCATCCTATCAATGTCCTGCTGTAACCTCTGATAGCCCTCCACACTATCCACAACACACCTAACCTTCATATCATCAGCAAATTTACTAACCCAACCCTCCACTTCCTCATACAGGTCATTTATAAAAATCACAAAGAGTAGAGCTCCCAGAACAGATCCCTAAGGCACACCACCGGTCACCGGCCTCCATGCAGAATATGACCTGTCTACAACCACTCATTGGCTTCTGTGGGCAAGCCAATTCTGGATCCACAAAGCAATGCCCCCTTGGATCCCATGCCTCCTTACTTTCTCAATAAGCCTTGCATGCAGTACCTTATTAAATGCCTTGCTAAAATCTATATGCACTACATCTACGGCCCTACCTTCATCAATGTGTTTCGTCACATCCTCAAAAAATTCAATCAGGCTCATAAGGCACGACCTGCCTTTGACAAAGCTATGCTGACTATTCCGAATCATATTATGCTTCTTCAAATGTTCATAATCCTGCCTCTCAGGATCTTCTCCATCAACTTACCAACCACTGAAGTAAGACACACTGGCCTATAATTTCCTGGGCTCTCCCTACTCCCTTTGTTGAATAAGGGAACAACATCCACAACCCTCTGTGGTACATTTTACTGTAAATAAAATTGATGCACCATCAATAACGCCAAAAGACTGGAAGTAGGGTAAATACAGATACACCATTCGTGACACCGAAGGGGACGCACAGGAATTGATAAAGCCTGCTGTCCGCCTCGAAGGCGGTGTAAGGGCGGTCCTCCCAGCGGATGGGGAGCTGATGGTAAGCGGATTTTAGGTCTATGGTCGAGTACACCTTGTACTGTGCTATCTGATTGACCATATCCATGATGCGGGATAGAGGGTACGCGTCGAGCTGCGTGAACCTATTGATGGTCTGGCTATAGACCTATCCTATTTTATAGTCCCATCCTATTTTTCTCGCTGTTCCAAACAACGACCACCTGCGCCCTCCAAGGGCTTGTGCTTGCCTCAATGACCCCTCCCTGAGCAGCCACTGCACCTCCGACTTAATGAAGGCTCTGTCCCCCGCTCTGTACATCCTGCTTTTAGTTGCCACAGGTTTACAGTCGGAGGTCTGGTTGGTGAACAGCGGTGGGAGAGGGATCTTGAGGGTGGAGAGGCCGCAAGTGGTGTCGGTAGTGCGGCTGTTGGCATGGTGTTGGGTGGGATGTGCAGGTCGGTGTGTGTGGGTGGTCAGTAGCAGGGTATGTGACGTATTCCTACAAAACTGGGGATTTATGACAGTGACTGGCGGGAGGGGCCCGTCATACTCCATTGTCACGCTCTTTAGGTGGCTCTGGAAGTCCAGCCCCAATAGCACAGGGGCACACAGTTGAGGCATGACCAGTAACGCAAGGTCTTGATATTCTGTGCCCTGCACCACTGGCGTCGCTACACAAACCCCCCCCCACCCCTGACCCCCGGATGTCTGTTGTATGTGACCCGGAAGCCATGGCGACCCTCTGACTTACCGGCCGTATCGCGAGTCCGCAATGCTGCACCGTGTCCAGGTGGATAAAACTCTCAGTGCTGCCCATGTCAAACAGGCGGCTTGTCCTGTGCCCCTCCACCAGGATGTCCGTCATTGACCTTAGTTAGTGGGGAGTGCTTTGGTCGAGGGTTACGGAAGCCAGGGTTGAGTCGCTGTCTTGGTCCGGCGCGGTGGGGTGCCCCATGAGCACCCGTTGGTCATAGGCAATGGGAGGTGGTGCTGCCCAAGATGGCCGCCCCTATGTCTTGCACGTGGTGGCGGAGTGCAGGGAAAATGGTGGCAGGCAAGATGGCGACCTCCCATGTCTCGCACGTGGTGGCGGTGTGCAGGGAAGATGGCAACCCCCATGTCTTGCACGCGGCGCTGCTCGATCCCGCTCGCGGTTTGGACTTACAGACCTTGACGAAGTGGCCCTTCTTTCCACAGTTGGAGCATGTAACTTCTCGGGCCACTTGTGGTAAACCATGTACATGTTGTAACTGAGTTACCTGTCTGGACACGCCCCTCTGCTGACTACCCCTGTGGTTCCTCCCACAGACCCCTGAATAAAGGCAATTTTGCCATTGCTCCTTCTCCTCAGTCCAGGGGCAGACACTCAGCATGCTGGAGGTCACATTTTACTGTGAATAAAAGCCTTTCAGTATTTATCCTATTTCCAGTCTTTTGGAGTTATTGATGGTGCATCAATTTTAAACCCCCTTACTCCAATTAAACATTTCCCTAACTTGTCTGTTCCTATCCCTCTCCAATGCTATGATATAGGAGATAGAATTGTGATCACTATCTCCAAAATGCTCTCCCACCAAGAGATCTGACACCTGATCAGGTTTATTTCCCAATACTAGATCAAGTACAGCCTCTCCTCTTGTAGGCTTATCTACATATCGCGTCAAGCAACCTTCATGAACACACCTAAAACTCCACCCTATCTAAACCCCTCACTCTAGGGAGATGCCAATCAATATTTGGAAATTAAAATCTCCCACCATGACAACTGTTATTATTACTCCTTTCCAGAATCTGTCTTCCTATCTGCTCCTCAATGTCCCTGTTACTGTTGGGTGGTCTATATAAAAAAAAACACCCAGTAGAGTTATTGACCCTTTCCTATTCCTAACTTCCACCCACAGAGATTCAGTAGACAATCCCTCCACGACTTCCTCCTTTTCTGCAGCCATGACACTATCTCTGATCAACAGCGCCACACCCCCACCTCTTTTGTCTCCCTCCTTATTCTTTCTGAAACGTCTAAAGCCTGGCACGAAGTAGCCATTCCTGCCCCTGCACCATCCAAGTCTCCGAAATGGCCACAACATCATAGCTCCAAGTGCTGATCCACGTTCTGAGCTTGTCCACTTTATTCATAATGCCCCTCGCATTAGAATAGACATATCTCAAACCATCGGTCTGAGTGCGTCCCTTCTGCCTATCCTCCCTTTCACACTTTCTCCAAACTTTCTCTGTTTGTGAGCCAATCTCCCTTTCCTCTGTCACTTCAGTTCAGTTCCCACCCCCCAGCAATTCTAGTTGAAACTCTCCCCAATAGCCTTAGCAAACCTCCCTGCCAGGATATTGGTCCCCCTCGGATTCAAGAGCAACCCGTCCTTTTTGTACAGGTCACACCTGCCCCAAAAGAAGTCCCAATGATCCAGAAATCTGAATCCCTGCCTCCTGCTCCAATCCCTCAGCCACACATCTATCCTCCACCTCACTCTACTCCTATACTCACTATCACGTGGCACAAGCAGTAATCCTGAGATTACTACCTGAGGGCCTGCTTCTCAACTTCTTTCCTAACTCCCTGTAGTCTTTTTTCAGGACCTCCTCACTTTTCCTACCTATGTCATTGGTACCAATATGTACCACGACCTGTGGCTGTTCTCCTTCCCACTTCAAAATATCGTGGACGCCATCAGAAATATCCCGGACCCTGGCACCTGGGAGGCAAACTACCATCCACGTATCTTTCCTGCATGCACAGAATCGTCTGTCTGACTCCCTAACTATAGAGTCCCCTATCACTGCTGCTGTCCTCTTCCTTTCCCTACCCTTCTGAGCCACAGGGCCAGACTGTGTGCCAGAGGCACGGCCACTGTTGCTCCCCCCAGGTAGGCTGTCCCCCCCCCCCCAACAGTACTCAAGCAAGTATAGACAGGGTCCATGGAGATGAGGCTGGTCCTGTTATGTCTGATAATATGTTTGTGTTCAAGGTTTGGCATTCAGATTTCTCCAGTGCCCAGGAGCAGCTTTGTTAGTCCCCCAACAACTATCTACCAGTTGCTCTTTAGTTACCCCAGATGCGTGTGTTTTCTCCTTCTGCTTTCTCAGGGATTGCTTTCAAAAAGGCATCACCACCATTCTACACAATGGCTGTCACAATGCAGATTTCTTATCACATCTTTTCATGACAAGGAAGGGGGTTATCTGATCTCGAAGCAACCTCATCAATTCTATTGCCTCACCTCACTGTGACTGATTACCCTTCCCCCTCATTCTCCTGCCATCCATCTACACACTGCAGGACATTTAAAACAGCAACAAACCTGCCAACCTACATGTTTTTGGGATGGAAGAGGAAATCAGGGTGCCCGGGGGAAACCCACAAGGTCAGGGGAGAACGTACAAACTCCACAGAAGGAGCAGCAGAAGTCAGAATTGAACCTGGGCTTTTCGCAGTGTGAAGGAGTAGCACTAGCTGTCATCCAGCTCACAGGCCGTTGTTATACAGCAGGGAAAGAGTGTTCCTCAAGCTAATATTGTTTGCCTGCATGAAAGAGAAATGGAAGGCTATCTGGGAGGGAAAAGTTAGAGCTGGATGCTGATATGAAAATGGAGTTTTCAGAAGCTGCAAGGCAATCACACAAAGAGAATGAAAGGAAATGAATCACATGCAGATAGAAGTGATTAGTTCAAATCGGCATCATGTTCAGCACAGATACTGTGGCCCAAAAGGCTCGTCCCTATACTGCTCCGTGTATCAACTCACTGAATCAAAATCCCTTCAGGGAATCAAGTTTGTGCCCCACTCTGTATTGCTGTAGTCATGTCATACTCAGAGCATGGAAGCAAGTACTTTGGCTCACTGACCAGTAATCCCAGAATGAACACGAGAAAACATCCAATAACTGAAGCTTCCAGGACCACCCTGGACCATCAGTAACTCAGCAATGGATCCCAGCGCTGGGGAGCACAGGAACTGTGTTACCCAATTAGTTCCTGGTCCTTCAAGATTGAGTACAAATTAATGGTGGTTCAGGGTAGAAAACAACTCAAATTGAGGAGAGGAAGCTCTCTCAGAATAGAAGTGGTGGCATTAGAGAGGGTCCAGAGGAGGTTCACAACTATGAGCCTGGAAATGAAAAGGCTAGCATATAAAGAGCTTGATAGCTCTGGGAGGAAATATAGAAGCCTAAAGTCCCACTCCACCATGTTCAAGAACAGTTCACTGTTCACTTCTTGGACTAATTGGCACAACCTTAATCATTACCCTCATATAGCATAATTTTGACCAATCTGTACAACAATAGACATTTTTTGTTCTAATTGTTCTTTTTTTTAATATGTAGTATGTTTTATTTATACATTTGTGGGAACGTTGTCTCTATAATGCTATGCAACTGTGATGTTGCTGCAGGCAGGTTTTTCATTGCAACTGTGCATATGACAATAAATTCAGCTTTGACTTTACATGTCTAAATGTTTTTAAAATGCTATAATTGTACCCACGTCTGGTTGCTCATTCCAAGTACCACCGTCCTCTGTCTGGAGAGGCTACTTTAAGTTTCTCCCCCCACTCACCTTAAATCCATGCCTTCTTGTTTTCACTCCCCAATTCTACAGGGAAAGACACTAATCTTATTTTTGCCACTCTGATTTTGTGTATCTCTAGAAGTCAACCCTCAGTCGGCCTCTTGCAAACAGTTCCACCCTATCCAGTCTCTCCTTACAGCTCAAGCATTTCAGTCCTGGTAGCATCTTCATGAATCGTCTCTGGTCAGCCCTACATGGATCACAAAGTTTTGGACTGCACAACAAGTGAAAACAATGCATCTCACCTCCAAAGGTGCCTGCAAAACTAACCCAAAAAACATGAGCGGTTCAGCTCCTCTGTTATCCAGTGCACTCCACTCCTCGTACCTACGACATCAGAATCCACACCTTTTCATTGCAGCCTTGTTCACATCATAATCAGCGCTCCATTCGTCACTTTAGTGGAAGGCACTGATCTGCACTGAAAAAACAGCCTGTACAGATGTGCACTGTGCTCACTGACTGGGACAACTGTCACGTAATGAAGCTCAAGTATTCACCCAGAGACTTCAGTTCCTGTGGGGCCTACCAAAAACCACAACCACCTCCAGGAAAGGGCAATAAGGTAAAACATGTGCCCTTCTCTTCCTAGAGGAACTCCTCCTCCCCCATCAAAAAGTGCAGGCCAAGCACACAGGGAGATGCAACACCTGCCATCACTGCTAGGGGCTGTAGCTCAGTGTGCACCTAGGCTTGCTCTGAAGTTGTTTCAGATCGAGCAGATTTTGGACAAAGCTGTTCCTGCAACACATTGGGCAGGGTCACATGTTGAGCTTTGGGTCAAGACTCCAGACCCTCGTCAGCCTCACTCTGCTTCTGGCTGGTTACCAGCAAAAATATGTAATAGGCAAGTTCTTTGCTTTTTCCACCAATAAGGGCCAACAGGTACACAGTGGAACTGCACCAAAGACACACGTCAGGATACCTCCAGCAGATCACCTGACCACCTGCAGCTACTACTGTCAAACCAAAACTTAACACAGTAAAGAGAAATTCAACATCAAGTTTGCAGACTGCCAGAATCAAGTGCTGCTAAACTGAGCTCAGCTTTACTTTTTATATAAAGCAATACAAAGGAGATGTACAAATTACTGTGGTCATATACAAAGGAGATGTACAAATTGCTGTGATAATATTTTCTGAAAAGTCAAAGATATCACAGAGTATAGGAGTACACCAATGTACACCAATGTACTACAGCGAAACAAACTTTTGAGGCAGACTGGTAGACCCATGAACAATTGATGGATAGTGGGCAATACAATCCATGTACTTCCCATCTTACAAGAGCCCGTTGCACCTTTGGAAACAGAAAATCCAATTGAAAGCTCTATAGCAATTCAGAAGGTTAATAGTTTGGTGGATGTGTATGTCTCCACTGAGATACAAATATGCCCACATGCAACACTGGTAAATTCCAACAACCACTGTCAGTGACAGTTGTACAATCTGGGCCGAATGCAGATACTATTGATTTAGAGAATAGGAAGACACAAGTATTGATGGGAGTGAAGCTCCACAACACTGCTGTTTACAAATATATGTCAGAAAATTCACTCTAGCTCTGCAGCAGTTGCATTTCCTTTGTGAAGGGGAAAACAAGATGCCTTCAACATTGCAACACACTGAAGCGTGTAATGACCCTCAAGCTTTTGTGAAGTGGTACAAAGATAAGGCTCACTGTGCTCCCTGGAATTGTCACCAGATTCGGACATGGCCCAAGTGCAGAGTGAGAGCAGGTCGATAGTTCACAGATTTTAATACAATAAGTGTTAAAGGGAAAAGAAAACAACAAATGCTAGGCTAAACAAGGCCATTATCTAAAATTCTCAAAAGGAAAACGAAGCCAACACTGCAGTTGAAAAAAAACTAAATATTAAACGAATGCCACTCGTCTTTAGAGTCAGTTGACTCAAAAGTCCAATTTCTCAGGAAAGGCCAAATGCAAACAGGCAGCGAAGCATTGCTGTGCTCTGTCCAAGTCTCGATAAGCACTACGATGATAAGTATGGAGTTAAATACTATCACAATGAAATAATAATTAGCTGACCCGTGTATATTCACAAGTGCAATTGCCATATCTACTGTGCTGCCGAATCAGTGGTTGTGACAGGGCTCCCTCTCCAGGCGCAGTCCCTGAGGCACCACAGACCCATGTCTGCTGGAAGGCCCAGATCAGCAACTTCTCCAAGATGTCCTTCACCAGGGTCCAATTACATTCTTCTGGGCCATACCCTTCCCAGTCCACAAAGTACTGGACCTTACCATGTACCCGGCGAGATGCCAGGAGGAGCCGCACAGTATAGACAAGGGAAACATCTACCAGGTGGGGAGGAGGGGGAGGAGGGGTGACTGGAGCCAGGGGAGAGGTAGTAACCGGTTTGAGCTGGGAAACATGGAATACTGGGTGGATCTTCAGTGATGCTGGTAGATGCAATCTATTGGACACCTTGTTGGCAGCCTTTTCCACTACAAATGGTCCAACGTAACACAGTGCCAATTTCCGGTTCTTGACTTTCAGGGGAAGATCCCCTGGTGCCAATCAGACCTCCTCTCCTGGTTTAAATGGTGTTAACTGTCAACAGAGCCGATCAGCCTGCCAGGAATGCTGTTTCTGGGTGCACAGCAGAGAAGCCCTGGCTTGTCTCCAAGTGTGCTTGTAGCGTTGGATCAGCTGTTCAGCAGCAGGTACTCCTACGTCAATCCCCTGATCAGGGATGACCGGGGGCTGGAATTCCTTCTGGCATTCAAAGGGAGACATACCAGTGGAGGACGACTGGAGGTTATTGTGGGCGATCTCTGCCCAAACCAGTTGGGAGCTCCAGGACGTGGGGTTGGAAGAGGCAAGACAGGGTTGTCTCCAACTCCTGGCTCTCTCTCCTGACCATTAGATTGGGGATGGAAGCCAGACGGGAGGCTGGTCGTGTCTCCTACAAGAGAGCAGAAAGCTTTCCAAAAGTGGGAAGTGAACTGTGGTCCACAATCAGACACTATGTCTTGAGGAAAACCATAGAGCCTGAACACACATTGAACCATGATTGTGGCGGTCTCATGAGCTGATGGGAGTTTGGGGAGGGCAATCAAGTGGGCAGCCTCCTTACCCTGTACTGGAAGATCAAAAACCCTCCTTATCTCTGCCACAAAATGTCAGAATGACTGGGCTGCAGGGTATCCTTGCTCCCATTAAGAGTTGAACAAGCTAAGTGGAGGTCCGTTAAGAAGATAGACCATGTATGCCAATTTTTGCGCATCATCAAGACCAGGCTGGGCTTGGAATGTCAGCTCACATTGGCTGCAGGAGTTTTATTACCCATCGGGATCACCAGAATATCTGCCTGGTGGTGGAATACTCGATTCCTGAACAATCGTGGGAGTCGGATCTGGTTTGGGAGCGGGAGCATTAGTAGCAGAGATTGTCGGGGAAGCAGAAAAGGAGGACCTGCGAGATGCTGGGAGTGGGACTGAGGCTGCCTGAAGCTGCTGAATTGAGCTGGTGAGAACATTAATGGCTGTCAGCTGATGCTGGCTGTTCACAGTAAGTTCGTGGATGGCGGCCGTGAGTGTGGAAATCGCAGACACCTGAGTCCGATTGTCTGCGGTGAGCTGTTGAACAGTTGCAGCTAGGGACAATACCTGTTCCTCCAAGTGAGGCTGGGCTTGTCAGCACAAGGTTATCTACCTCATTGCCTCTGTAACTTCACTGAGAACAGATTCCATAGCCTGTAGATTGTCTCCTACCTGACCAATGAATCTCACGGCCAAGGTCAGCCACTCTCTCTTTCTGCTGGGTCCATCTTTGTGTGGGCAAGACTTGCTGTTACCAACTTCGGATATGGCCCAAGTGCGGAGCGAGAGGCACTGAAGCAAGTTGATAGCTCACAGACTTTAATGTGAACAGTGTTAAAGAGGAAAGAAAACAATAAACGCTTGGCCAAACAGGGCCATTGACTAAAACTCAAATGGAAAACGAAGCCTACACTGCGGCTGAAAAGAACAACTAAGAATAAAACGAATAGCGCTAGTCTTCAGAGTCAGTCCAATTTCTCAGGCAAGGTTGAATGCAAACAGGCATTGCTGTGCTGTGTCCAAGTCTCGACAAGTGCTACAACGACAAGTATACAGTTAAATAATAATTAGTGGACACGTGCATATTCACAAGCAGAATTGCCGTATCTACAGCGCTGCCAGATCCGTGGTTATGACAGTAATATAGCATATGGAGACAAGCCCACTACATGGAGAAGGCTCACTGTGCTCCCGGCGATATTAGTGAATATAGCAGGTCAAGTGTGTGAAATGAATTTGTTCGGTAATGGGTCGGTGTAATGTAGAGTCAGCTAATGGGTGAATGTCTACACTTGGTTTGGTGAGTGTGCAAGATATGTAGTGTCCTTGACCCTTGGATCTAGTGAGCAGGGTCAATGCTGCACTTGAGGCCTGAAACTTATCTATCCACTGGAGCCTTAATCATCCCTGCTAGTTTTGAAACACTTCAGCTTGACCATAATTGGATTTTCCTCTGCACGCATACTATTCAGTTCAGTATGAGGTCAATGCTTGCTTACTGTCAGAGCTCATGTTATGTCTGCACACTGCCCAGGTCTCAATAGGTAGAGGTGTCACCAGCAATAATCACCTGCCTTCTTATTCCCATTTTGAACCTTTGGATAAGCTCTTATGCACTTGTTCTCATTTTCCCCATATATTTAATCTGATAAAATACATGAATTCTTGGGCTGTTCTACTGTTTAATGTCCATTATATCATCCTGAACTGTTGTTATCATCTCATTAACTTGATAAACACGCAAGAGGTTGCAGGTTCTAGAATCTGGAGCAACATACAGTCTGCTGAAGGTACTGTATGGTACCTTCAGCAGACTGAAGGTACTGAAGGTACTGTCAGGCAGCATTTGTGGGGGTGCGGGGAAGGACATTTCATCTGGGGGGGTGGAGAAGGACATTTCATCTGGGGGGAGGGAGAAAAGACATTTCACATTTCATCCAGGGGGACAGAGGGAGAAAGGACATTTCATTTGGGGGGGGGGTCGGGTGGGGGGAGGAAAGGACATTTCATCTGGGGAGGGGGAAAAGGAAGGACAGACATTTCCCTTCCTCCCACAGAAGTCCACTGAGTTCCTACAGCAGATTGCTTGAACATCTTGATGAACCTGTTATTCACTCTTTCTAATGCTACCTAAGGGCGGCAAGTAGCGTAGTGTCTAACTGACAGCATCACAGTGCCAGCAACGAGGGTTCAATTCTGCCACACTCTGTAAGGAGTTTGCATGTTTTCTCCATGACCACTCGAGTTCCCCACCAGCGCTTCAGTTTCCTCCTACATTCCAAACATGCCTGGGTTGGGAGATTAACTGATCACAGGGTCTAATTGGGCAGCACAGTCTCACTGGGCCAGAACAGCCTGTTACTAAATAAAACAAAATAAATCCTTCCTGTAGTATGGTGACCAGACACAACGCTCCAACTGCAACATGACATAGTCTCTCGGCCCAAAACATTGACTTTTTCCCCCCTAAATTGTCACACAAAATGTGTCAGAGGAAGAAATTACAATTATCAGTTCAGAACAATGAAAAAGATTTATACAAGCCATTGAAACTAGATTCAATGTGCCAAAATGTCACCAACTGTAACACAGAATTACCAATAAACAGAGGTAATGAGTCTAATATCTGGTCAAACAGGGTGATGCACAATCAAGAAGCTGGTTTAGGGAGGAAAAAGAACGTACACACAATTGAAGAAATGCAGATCCCTGAAGTTACAATGGATATGCTGAAAGAGGTTATAAAAATACTCAGACCTGGAAAAGTACTCAGTGATAATATTCATAATTAGTGGAATAAAAAGTTACTTGCCTTCATCCATAGCTATAAATACATATCAACACTTTTCTTTAAAATTCTAAAAAAGTGCCCAAATTCTTGACAGAAGGAAAAACATCTCTTACCTAAAGAGGAAGTCACAAATGATCCATCAAAATATCATCCTATTACTTGTTTACAAACTATATATAAAATTGTAACATCATGCATCTCAGAACTAATCACAACTCACTTAGGTAACCACAATATACTTACGGAAGAGCAGGAAGGATGCTGTAAAAGATGCCACAGTTAATAGATTCTGTAATTCTAAAACAAGGCTGGTGGAATAGCAGAAATCTGTCATGTTGTTATGTTGACTACCAAAAAGCATTTGATTCTGTCCCACACTCATGATTTATACAAGTTCTTAATATATATATAAACTACACCCATGAAACTCCGACAACATCTGATGAATCATTGGCACACTATAATCACCCTATTACTAACTGAAAAAGAACCACTATTATCAAAATAAACAGCCATTTTCCAGCCCAGTAAGCCCACTATGGCTTTGTCTAGCTTTAAACACACTCTAATTTATTGAATTGGGTGAAAATTGGGCACCAAATTAGAACCAATCAAACAATTTATACCTAGGCACACCTTCTATACATGGACAATTTGAAATTATTCACTCCATCAGTTAAACTGAAGCAATTAATCCAAATAGTCAAATTATTTTTGAAAGATATAAACATGAACTTTGACTGGTTAAATGCAGAACATTAAACATAAAGAAAGTTTCAACAGAGCTAATAGAATACAAAACAGAACAGCAGGATACAATACAACCGATGGATGAATATGGAATGTATAAGTACTGTATCTGGGATATCAACAAGCAAAGAAAATAGATCACAGTGCAATAAAGGGAAAACTTTCACCAGAAAGAATTAAGAAAATCTGCCAAAGAGCTCAATAGTAAAAATATAACAAAAGCAATAAACACTTTCACTGTACCCATACTAATGCATTCTTTTGGCATAATATCTTGTTCTGAAAATGATCTGGAAAATTTACAAAGAAAAATAAGAAATGAAATGACAAATTTTAGAAAACACTATGTACACACTTAGATTAAAACTACCTGGGACAGAAGGAGGAAGAGGAGTAATAGACATTAAAAATTATATAACAGTTAGATAAAACTTCTAAGGATATACTTTCAACAATGAAACGAAGATTCAGCACTCCACGCAAGTATTTGCAATTCTGATAAGAAGTGCAAACCACTAAACTTAAATGAAAGTAGAAAAATGAAGACATCACTATTGAAGAAAACATTAACCAATGGAAGAACATGACCCTCCATGGGAGACATCCACATCATCTGAGCAGACTAGCCGTCAACAAGGAAGTGTTGAATGCGTTGCTCAGAGTAGGTGACCTCTTTCCTGAAGAAGAGGGGTTCCTTGTAGCAATACAGGACTAGAAGGTTAACACAAAAATTACCAAAAATACATCATAAAAGAACAAGAAATTCAAGACAATAATGCAGAAAAAGCAGAGACCAGAAACAACCCAATACATTACAGGATTCTACAGCAGTCTAATTCAATCTGATTACTTACAGAGGCACAATCAAGTGGCAAGCATCATTCGCCAAAATCTTGCTTTGAAGTACAAACTCATAAAAGACACCATATTTAACCATAAATAAAAGCCTGATCCAGTTTTAGAGTCAGAGTCCCACGAACCAAATTACAACTGATCCATTATTTCAGATATTACAATCCATAATAACCGTCTGGATATTATATTACAGGAAAAATTTACTTAATAGATATAGCCATTCTGAACACACATAACTTACAGAAATCAGTAAGTGAAAGATACCAGAAATATGTTGAATTAAAAGAGGAAATGAAAAGGCTATGGAACATGAACAAGGTATATACATTGTCCCAATAGTAATATATACAACTGATATCCCAACTGCCCCACCCTCAGCTCTATCACTCTGGCTCCCATTCCCCTGCTAATTTAGTTTAACCCCTTCCCAACAGCTCAAGCAAACCTTCTGCAAGGATATTGGTCCCCCTCGGGTTCAGGTGTAACCCATCCCACTTGTATAGGTCACATCTTCCCTGGAAGAGATCCCAATGATCCAGAAATCTGAACCCTGCGCCCTGCATGAGTTCCTCAGTAATACATTAAGATGATTTGGCAGATCAGTGTTACCAACCCCGGTGCATGGCACAGGAAATAATCCAGAGATTACTCCCCTGAAGTCAGGCTTTTCGGCTTTCTACCAAACTCCCTCAATTCTCTCCCTCCTCCCTTTTCCTACTCGTTTTTGGTGCCCATTTATACCAAGTCTTCCAGCTGCTCACTCACCCCCTTGAGAATGCCTTGTACCTAATCCAGGACATCAATGACTCTAGCATCTGGGAGAAAATGTACCATCTGGGTATCTTTTTCACTTCCATGAAATCTCGTGTCTACTACTCTAACTATGGAATTCCCTATCAGTACCATACTTCTCTTCTCCCTACTTCCCTTCACAGCCACAGCATCAGAGTCAGTGCCAGAGACCTGGTCACTGTAGCTCCCCCAGTAGGTCGTCCCCCTCAACAGTATACTTGAGGGAACACCCGGAGGGGTAGTTGGTACTGGCTGCCCAGTTCCCTTCTCTCTCCTGTCAGTCACCCAGGTCCTCTTCTCTTGCAATTTAGGGTTTCTATCACTTCCTCTATTTTCCGTATGAGCTGACGGTCTTCAAGCTGCAGCTCCAGTTCTTTAACACGTTCTCTGAGGAGCTGTAGCTGGTGCATCTGGTGGTCTCCCAGAATACGTACACCTTGCACAAAGACCACAACAAAAGCTGGAGCCACTCTCACAGCACCAACTATGCACGGCACTAACAAAGGAAGAGTGAAGAAGAAGAAACTTACCTTACCCAAGCCTGTTCTTGTCAAAGCCCAATGAACCTCCCGACTCCAACACTACTCCGCTCACAGTGGCCACTCCACTGGGGTCTACCTTATTTTTATTTGCTTTTGCTAATGAACAGTATTAGATTCCATGATTCTGAAGATTCACTATGCAGGATTAAGCCAGCATTAAGCCAAAGTAACATCAATACTCAGACACGAGGAAATCTGTAGATGCTGGAAATTCAAGCAACACACATATAAGTTGCTGGTGAACGCAGCAGGCCAGGCAGCATCTCTAGGAAGAGGTACAGTCGACGTTTCAGGCCGAGACCCTTCGTCAGGATTAACTGAAAGAGCTAGTAAGAAATTTGAAAGTGGGAGGGGGAGGGGGAGATCCAAAATGATAGGAGAAGACAGGAGGGGGAGGGATGGAGCCAAGAGCTGGACAGTTGATTGGCAAAAGAGATATGAGAGGATCATGGGACAGGAGGCCCAGGGAGAAAGAAAGGGGGAGGGGTGAAGCCCAGAGGATGGGTAAGGAGTATAGTGAGCGGGACAGAGGGAGAAAAAGGAGCGAGAGAAAAAGAATATATACATACATAATAAATAAATAACAGATGGGGTACGAGGGGGAGGTGGGGCATTAACAGAAGTTAGAGAAGTCAATGTTCATGCCATCAGGTTGGAGGCTACCCAGACGGAATATAAGGTGTTGTTCCTCCAACCTGAGTGTGGCTTCATCTTGACAGTAGAGGAGGCCGTGGATAGACATATCAGAATGGGAATCAGACGTGGAATTAAAATGTGTGGCCACTGGAAGATCCTGCTTTCTCTGGCAGACAGTGTAGATGTTCAGCGAAATGATCTCCCAGTCTGCGTCGGGTCTCGCCAATATATAGAAGGCCACATCGGGAGCACCGGACACAGTATATCACCCCAGCCGACTCACTGGTGAAGTGTCGCCTGACCTGGAAGGACTGTCTGGTCCCCTGAATGGTAGTGAGGAAGGAAGTGTAAGGGCATGTGTAGCACTTGTTCCACTTACAAGGATAAGTGCCAGGAGGGAGATCAGTGGGGAGGGATGGGGGGGATGAATGGACAAGGGAGTCGTGTAGGGAACGATCCCTGCGGAAAGCAAGGGGCGGGAGGGAAAGATGTGCTTCGTGGTGGGACCCCGTTGGAGGTGGCGGAAGTTATGGAGAATAATATGTTGGACCTGGAGACTGGTGGGGTGATAGGTGAGGACAAGGGGAACCCTATTCCTAGTGGGGTTGCAGGAGGATGGGGTAAGAGCAGATGTGTGTGAATTGGGAGAGGTGCGTTTGAGAGCAGAGTTGATGGTGGAGGAAGGGAAGCCCCTTTCTTTGAAAAAGGAGGACATCTCCTTTGTCCTGGAATGAAAAGCCTCATCCTGAGAACAGATGCGGTGGAGACGGAGGAATTGCGAGAAGGGGATGGCATTCTTGCAAGGGACAGGGTGAGAAGAGGAATAGTCCAGATAGCTGTGAGAGTCAGTAGGCTTATAGAAGACATCAGTAGATAGGCTGTCTCCAGAGATGGAGACAGAAAGATCGAGAAAGGGGAGGGAGTTGTCATAAATGGACCAAGCAAACTTGAGGGCAGGGTGAAAGTTGGAGGCAAAGTTAATGAAGTCAATGGGCTCAGCATGCGTTCAGGAAGCAGTGCCAATGCAGTCACCGATGTAATGAAGGAAAAGTGGGGGACAGATACCAGAATAGGCTTGGAACATAGATTGCTCCACAAAGCCAACAAAAAGGCAGGCATAGCTGGGACCCATACGGGTGCCCATGGCTACACCTTTAGTTTGGAGGAAGTGGGAGGAGCCAAAGGAGAAATTATTAAGAGTAAGGACTAATTCCACTAGATGGAGCAGAGTGGTGGTAGAGGAGAACTGGCTAGGTCTAGAATCCAAACAGAAGTGGAGATCTTTGAGACCTTCCTGGTGGGGGATGGAAGTATATAGGGACTGGACATTCATGGTGAAAACAAAGTGGTGGGGGCCAAGGAACTTAAAATCATCGAAAAATTTTGAAGTGTGAGAAGTGTCACGAATGTAGGTAGGAAGGGATTGAACAAGGGGGTATAAAACAGTGTTGAGATATGCAGAAATGAGTTCGGTGGGGCAGGAGCAAGCTGAGACAATGGGTCTACCTGGACAGGCACATGCCCTTACACTTCCTCCCTCACTACCATTCAGGGCCCCAGACAGTTCTTCCAGGTGAGGTGACACTTCACCTGTGAATCAGCAGGGGTGATATACTCCGTCCGGTGCTCCCGATGCAGCCTTCTATATATTGGCGAGACCCGACGCAGACTGGGAGATCGTTTTGCTGAACACCTACGCTCTGTCCACCAGAGAAAGCAGTATCTCCCAGTGGCCACACACTTTAATTCCATGTCCCATTCCCATTCTGATATGTCTATCCACGGCCTCCTCTACTGTCAAGTTGAAGCCACACTTAGGTTGGAGGAACAACACCTTATATTCCGTCTGGGTAGCCTCCAACCTGATGGCATGAACATTGACTTCTCTAACTTCTGTTACTGCCCCACCTCCCTCTCGTACCCCATCTCTCTTTATCCTTTTTTTCCCCCCTGTCCCTCTCACTATACCCCTTGCCCATCCTCTGGGCTTTCCCCCTCCCCCTTTCTTTCTCCCTCGGCCTCCCGTCCCATGATCCTCTCATATCCCTTTTGCCAATCAACTGTCCAGCTCTTGGCTCCATCCCTCCCCCTCCTGTCTTCTCCTATCATTTTGGATCTCCCCTCCCCCTTTCAAATCTCTTACTAGCTCTTCTTTCTGTTAGTCCTGACGAAGGGTCTCGGCCCGAAATGTCGACTGTACCTCTTCCTATAGATGCTGCCTGACCTGCTGTATTCACCAGCAACTTTTATCAATACTCAGAATAAGACTGATACTTCAAGTAGCATCAAATCCAACAGTAACGTTGACATTCATGGTAATTTTAACATCAACGCTCACATAACATCAGCAATCACTTTAACATGCACACTTAGAGAAACGTAGACATATAGTAACATTGGCATTGACAGCAAAGTCAACACTCACAATATCTTTGATACATGGTATATTTCCAGATGAAGTTGAGCCAGTTGTCATATTGGACAGGTACTTTCCATGCACAATCTGATTTACATTCTATGCACAACTAAAGGATTTATGTATCACAAATCTGTAATTAATAAGATTGTCTCTGCTTTTCTTGAATAAAGGTGCCACAATTGCTGCCCTTCAGTCATTTGACACCTCACCTGTGGTCAAAGAAAAGTTAAAATCCTCTCTCAAGGTCCCAACAACTTCCTCTCTTTCCCCCTACAGCAGCATGAGATAGAATTCTGTCACAATGGGGGCATTGGGAACAGACCCAAATGCAAGATACAGACACTGAAGTACAAGGAACAGGACTTGACTAAAGTAGGGACGTGACAGGATTCAGACCAGGAGCAGGGACAAGAATGCAGACTTGGGCTAGGGAAAGCGGGACCAGGACTAGTAACCATGGACTAGGAGATAAGGCTTCAACTCCGAGCCCAAGACTGTACAAGGACCCAGAATCTGGGTCTTGCCTCGGGCTCAGACCCCAGAACCAGGCAAGGACATGACATGGCTTCAGGACAGGACGTGGCTGGGGTCTAGAGGCCTGAGCTTGGAGGCTAGTGACTTCAGGCTAGTGTTCCTGGAGCCTAGCCGTGGGATTTTCTTCTTGAAATACAGAGGCTGATAACTCGGAGGCTGGAGCTGAAAGACTACTGGGAACTGAACATCAACATAGAGCCAGGACTTGTCCTTCAAAAAGCCAGGACTCATCATTAACACGGGACCAACATGAGACAGGACAGTACATAGACATAAAGCCAGGACTTATACTTAGACAAGCCGGGACTCAACATCTCCACACCAAGGTGGGACAGGTCCACCTGTTGGGTAACGGCAGAACAGCCAGACTTACCTAACAGAGACAAAGACAAGACATATCTCCCCGCAGGGCAACAGCAAAACAGCCTAACTTACTCCACAGAGGCGAGGATAAGACAAGACAAGACATGACCCCCCACAAGGCAACAGTAGAGCAGCCTGACTTACCTCACAGAGGCGAGGATAAAAAGAGACAAACACCAAAGAATGACAGACAGTTCCCTCTCTGCTCCAGGGAAACTCTGAGTCACAGTTACAGCCAGCAACCTCAGCTGGCCCAGGAAACAGCCAAATCCATACCACAAAGACCACTTCAACGAGTGGCAACAAGGCTCCATGAAGCAGTAGTCCTCCAACCAGGCCTAGAGATCACAAATGGTTTCACTAGCTTTCCATCAGCAAGTTGCTCTAAGGTGGACTGACAAGACAAACCAGCAGCCCACACTCAACCCCAAGGCTACTTATATTCCAAGCCCAAAGATGGGAATCAGGTGCCTATGATTAACTCAACCAAATGAGGGACAGCTGGAAGACCCGGAGACCTGAGTACACAGACCGGACTGTGAACCGGAATGCGGACGTCACGGACCGGACCATGACAGAATTCATCAGGCCTTGGGGATTTATTCACCTTTGCGCCCAATGGGACACCTAATACCTCTTCCACCTTATGCTGATATATTGGCGAATTTCAGTAAGCCTTCCCTAAGTTCTCCATCTGTCCTATGAACAGAAGGAAATAGGTTCAGGTGTAGGTCACTTGCCTCACTGTTCAATATGATCAGGATTGTTCTACCACTGATCTCAACTCCTTTCTATACCAGTTTCCCACAGTCCACAATTCCCTAATATTTCAAAAATGTCAGAGAAATCACAGAAGTCATACAGCATAGAAACATGCCCTTCAACTAGTTTACACTACCAAGTCCCGTCGGCCTGCACCTGGACCATGTACCTATTCAAAACTTCTCTTAAATGTTGAAATTGAGCTCACATCACCACTTGCACTGGCACCCTCATGACCCTCTGAGTGAAGAAGTTTCCCCTCACTTTCCCCTTAAACATTTCAGCTTTCACCCTTAACCCACAAACTCTAGTCATACTCTCACCCAACCTCAATGGAAAAAGCCTGCTTACATTTGCTCTATCGATACCCCTTATAAGTTTGTATACTTCTGTCAAATCTCCTCTCAATCTTTTACGTTCCAAGACATAAAGTCCTAACCAATTCAACCTTTCCTTATAACTCAGGTTCTCCAGTCCCAGCAACATCCTTGTGAATTTTCTCTGTACTGTTTCAACCTTATTTACATCTTTTGGTAGGTGACCAAAACTGCACACAATACTCCAAATTGGGCCTCACCAACATCTTATACAACTTCAACATAACATCCCATCTCCTGTACTCAATATTTTTATTTATGAAGTCCAATGTGCCAGAAGTTTTATTTATGATCCTATCCATCTGGGTACCATTTGCAATTAATTATGGACCTGTATTCCCAGATCCAACCTCCCATATGGGACCTTGTCAAATGCCTCACTAAACTCCACGTAGACAACATCCACTGCCTTGTCTTCATAAATTTTCGTAGTAACTTCCTCAAAAAAAGTTAGTTAGACATAACTTACCATGTACAAAGCCATGCAGACTATTCCTAATCAGTCCCTGTCTATCCTGCTCCTTAGAATATCTACAAATAACTTTCCCACTACTGATGTCAGGTTCATGGGCCTATAATTTCCTGGTTTATTTTTAAAGTCTTTCTTAAACAGCAGAACAATGTTGGCTATCCTCCAATCCCTTAGTACGTCACCTGTCGCAAGGGATGATAGGGTCCAGGCAATTTCTGCACTTGCCTCCCACAGGATCAGAGGGAACACCTTGACAGGCCTTGGGGATTTATTCACCTTAATTTGCCTCAAGACAGTAAACACCTCCTCCTCTGTAATCTGTACAGTGTTTGGTCCATGATCGCACTGCTGCTTTACCTCACTCTATAGACTCAGTATCCGTCTCCTAAGTAAAAAATTAATTTAACATCTCCACCATCTCTTTTGGCTCCACACATAAGTTACCGGGTACAATTCAGTTCGCAAACTCCTGAATCTAGCTAAATACTGCCCTCTAGTGGTTTCTACAGATGAAACTCCGGTCACAGATAACAGTAAATCAATTCTTATTTAAGTATATACATGTATATATCCATATAATGTGTATAGAAACAAGATGTTTTTCCGAATCAGGATATAAGGCATAGTAGTACACATAACACATATTACACAATGTAACATAAGAAGGTAAGGATAAAATCTACAGATGAATCACACATAAATAAATTGCTTTAATTAAACATTGTAAAGTATGGACCAGATTAACCAATGACACTTCACATATAATGCAGCAGGGAGCTCAGAGGCCTAATGGCCTGAAGGAAGAAACTACTTCCTGTTGGCCAGAAGAAACTACAGTCTAATCAAGGGCAGGGGAAGCAGACAAACCAGTTCTCTTGTTTCCCCCCATTTTATAGACTCTGACCTGATTCTTGTTCTTGGATAATCTAATCAGAGCAACTGATTGTGGACACAGGAAGTTTCAGGTAATGACCTAAACCTGAGACTATTCTCAAACAAGCAGCCATTTGTTATGTAAAGGGCATGGACTCTGAACTGATCCTTGTTCTGGGAAAATCTAATCAGAGCAATAAATCTGAGACCATTCTCAGAGGAGTAGCTACTTGTTTTGTAAAATGCCAGACCTGCAATCGGCAATCTCGTTAGACTCTGTCTGGGTTGCCTCATTTAACTGGTTTGGACCAGTAAAGACACAAATACACTAGGCTGGAGTGGGCAGAGCCATGGAACAGTGTTGGTTGTAGCCCTGTACAATGACCAGTAAGAAGGTGACCCAGGTAGGTCAGGTGGCCTTGAGCCAATGGGATGGAGATCCAATGGTTCAATTGATCAGGAACAGTATAACAGTCAGGAGCTCCAAATATGCAGGGGCGATAACCCTCCAGCAACCAGAGACCAGCCATCGCAGATAAGGAGGACCCCACAGACACGTGGAGGTCGAGACCATGAGGAACACCTGGCCAGCGGAGACTTCTTTCCTGGGTAATATCTTTTCTCTTCATTGACTGTTCATGGAGTGTCAGGGAATTCTCGTAGGCGCACACAGGGAGATTGTCTGTAAATCCAAATGCTTTTTAGTTGAAACAATAGAAGTTACTTGTCAGTAATTACATCTCTGTACCTCACTGATCATTATTACAAGGAGTGTTTCTTGTACCATTCCCGTTCTGCCCATTCTTGTTTCTATGCAACGCAGTCTCATGCCCGATGGTAGAAAGCCAAAGAGGATGCTGGATGGATGGGTGGGATCCTTAATAATACTAAGGGCCCTGCGTAAGCAGCGCTCCAGATAAATGTCCCTGGTGGATGGTTGAGAGACGCCGATGATACTCTCAGCCATTCTCACAGTCTTTTGTAGGGATTTCTGGTCCAATGCTCGGCCGCTCCCATACCAGATGGTGATGCAACTTGTCTGGACACTCTCAATGGTGCTCCTGTAAAATACATTTCTGATGAGGGGGGTGTAGCTTTGCTTGCCTCAATCTTCTTAGGAAGTGGAGGTGCTGCTGTGCTTTCTTGTTCAGGGAGATGATATTAAGGGACCAGGTGAAGTAATTTGTGATGTGAACACCTAGGAACTTGGTGCACTTAATTCTCTCTGTGGAAGAGCCATGTATTCGCAGAGGGGGATGGTTTGTCTGCAACGTGCTGAAGCCAACAATGATTTCCTTTTTCTTCTCCACATTCAGGCTACACTCCGACTCATCATCGTTCTTGATAAGACCAACCAAGGTCATCCACAAATTTGATGACACGGTTTGAGCTGGATCCTATGACACAGTCATGCATCAGCAATATGAATAGCAGCACTGGGGAGCGCTGGTGCTCAGCGTAATGAGACGAGAGACATTACTGCCCACATGAACTGACTGTGGCCTCACTGTTAAGAAATCCAGTATCCAGTTGCAGAGGGAGATGTAGAGACCCAGTGAGGGCAATTTCCCCACCAGTTTCTGGGGTATGATGGTACTAAACATCGAACTAAAGTCTATAAACAGCTTCTGGCATGTGAGACCCCATTTTCTAAGGTTTACTACATTACTTGATGTGGACAAGGTAGCAGTAGACTTACATTGGTTTTGCTGTCCTCAGATCAGGCAGAGAACCGACAGTGAGAGTTTATTGGAGATGGAGTTGTTGGGTGAGTAAAGGGTTAGTCTTGGCACTAGCTCAATGTCCTGCAAGAATTTATCATTTTTATTCAGAGTTTAAGTGTGGAAGGGAGAGAAAGGTGGATTGCCAGCATTCCTCTCCAAAAACTAGCAGTCCTGTAAAATCTGTTTCCCTTTACTCATAGATTCAATCCCAGTACAGGACTCCACAACCTAATCTTTCTCTGTGCAAAGAAATACTTTATTTTTCTACTTTTCTCTGGAACCACTATTCCCTCAGGCTTCAAAGCAGCCATCGTCATCTGAGTGCCCTAGAGGGTGACAGTAACCTGTCTCAAAGACCACCGTCCAGTGGCACTGACCTCCACAATAATGAAGTGTTTTGAGCAGCTGGTTCTGGGTTACATTAAATCCCATCTTCCTGCTACACTGGACCCTTTCCAGTTCGCTTACCATTCAAATCGGTCCAGCCTCTGCGCTCCACTCCGTACAGTCCCAGCTGGAAAATGCCTCATATGCCAGGATGCTTTTTATCAACCAGTTCGGCATTTAATACAATCAGTCCTTAGACATTGATGGGTAAAATGTCCTCATTGGGTCTCAACACCTCTCTCTATAACTGGATCCTGGACTTCTTGACAAAAAGGCCACAGTCAGTCCGTGTTGGCAGAAACATCTGTCGCTCCATCGCACTGAGCACCAGCGCTCCCCAGGGTTGCGTGCTCAGTCCACTGCAGTTCACACTGCTCACACATGATTGCACTGTTAGATTCAGCTTAAACCGAATTATCAAGTTTGCTGAAGACACCACAGTGGTTGGTCTCATCAACAATGCCAACAAGACATCATAAAGTGAGGAGGTACAGAATGGTACAAGCACAACTTGAGTCTCAATGTGGACAAGATCAAAGATATGAATGTGGACTTCAGGAAGGTGCAGGCTGACCACTCCTCACTGCACATACACAGCTCCTCCATGGAGAGAGTTAGGAGCACCAAGTTTCTGAGCATGCACCTAATGGGTAATCACACCAGGTCCCTCAATACCACCTCTTTGGTGAAGAAAGCACAGCGGCGTCTCTACTTCCTGAGCAGATTGAGGTGAGTGAGGCTCTTCTAAACAATTTTTACAGGAGCATTATCAAGAGTGTCCTGACCAGTTGTATCACCGTCCAATACAGGAATTACAAAATATCTGGCTGAAAATCCTTACAGACTAGCGCCCATCAGACATATTTATCAGGACCTCTGCATATGCAGGGCACTTAGCATTGTCAATGATCCCTTCCATCCATCCAATAATCTCTTTGAACCCCTACCATTAGGCAGGAGGTACCATAGCACTAGGACAAGAACTGTTAGGATGAGAAACAGCTTCTCTCCTCAGGTTGTAAGACTATTGAACTCCCTGCCTCCATCCAGGTCTCATCATGCATAAAGTGCCAGTAGCGTTATACTGTTTACTTTGTAACTGGTGTCATAAATGCTCCTTATTATTTATTAATTTATTCATGGTAACATTACTTTATGCGTTAAGTGTATGAGTTATATGTACTGTGCTGTGCACCTTGGTCTAGAGGAATGTTGTTTATGCCACAGTTGTCAGCATCATCCTGCCTTTAGAATACTTCTTCATCTTTGGGATGTATCTGTCTTGCGCCTTCTGAATTTATCCCAGAAACTCCAGCCATTGTTTTTCTGCCATCATCCTTGCTTGTGTCCCCATCCAATCAACTTTGGGCTGCTCCTCTCTCATGTCTCTATAATTTCCTTTACTCTACTGTAATACTGATACATCTAACTTTAGCTTCTCCTTCTCAAATTTCAGGGTGAAGCCTATCATATTATGATCACTGCCTTCTAAGTGTTCCTTTACTTTAAGTTCCTAATCAAATCCAGTTCATTACACAACACCCAATTCAGAACTGTCTTCCTCCTAGTGGGTTCTACCACAAGCTGCTCTAAGAAGCTATCTCATAGACATTCTACAAATTGTTTCTTTTGGGATCCAGCAACAACCTGATTTTCCCAATCTACCTGCACATTGAAATCCCCCATGACTATTGTATCATTACCTTTTTGACATGCACTTTCTATCTCACGTTGTAATTTGTAACCCACAAATACTGCTTGGAGGTCTGTCTGCTTGAGTCTCTTTTACCCATGCATTTCCTTAACTCTACCCACAACAATTCTATGTCATCTCTTTCTAGGATTTCACCTTATTTTTTATCATCGGAGCAACCCACCCCCTCTGCCTACCTGCCTGTCCTTTCAATACAATGTGTATCCTAGGATGTTAACCTCCCAACTATGATCTTCTTTCAGACACGACTCAAATGATGTCCACAACATCATTCGTACCAATCTCTTAATCTCTCACCCTGATCTGTGTGTACCCTCCTCTCTCGGTTCAGTTGGGCCACCAGAAAAAGCCCAAAGCACACGAATGATACTTTTTAAATCTCTCATCCAATTTGTTGCGTTTTTTTTAAATTATGTAATGCCCTGGTTCAAATTTTTTACTGTCATGCTGTGTGTATTTCAGTTTGTGCTGGTCTGTGCGAGCTGCCTGTTTTCAGCTTATGTTTGGGTTACTGTTGAAGATAAGAGAGAGGAGAATTGTGTGCCATCCAATTAGTATGGTCGGATTAAGGGGAGGTTTCTCTGGTGAAGGGCACTAAGGTTGGGCTTGGGGCTTTTGTTCAAGAGGAGATGAAGAGGGAAGACACTGGGGAGAACCAGTCGTAGCATACGATCTGATGGGAGGCCCGTTTGTTCAAGGTGGATTGTGAGCGACGTTCGGAAGGTGGTGTGTGCTTTCATGTTGACCAAGGGCCCAGCACATGAGTGACAGAGAAGTTCAAGATGAGCTCCAACTTGTGCACATTTGACTGCTTAATTAGAATGGGCCCTTTTCTTTTTGTTATTCTTTAATAACCCTTTAGTTAAGATTCATAAATATAATTCCTCTAATTGTATGCAGTGTTCTGTCTGTTATTTCATGGCACTGATTTATAACAGGGTAGCAAATGACACAGGGCTCACGCCTTAATCTCACCCATTTGGTGGGGGCAGAGATTGTCTCCCCTAGACTTACACAGCTGAGGAAACCAGGGTACTTCCATTATTATTATGCTCTTTATCTTTAGTGGGGCTTTTTTGTGCTGCATTGCATCCAGAGTAACAATTATTTTGTTCTCATTTACTCTTGCATATAGGAAATGACATTAAACAATCTTGAATGGACAGGGAGATGAGTGGCTCAAATGTAAGAGGAGGAGGAGGTATGGCCCAGGATGAGGTCATCAGCTCTCTCTGCGAGAACTGATACAGTGAGCAACACTGCTGTTGGAATAACAGACTTTTTGAAGTGGGGCGTGGAGCCTGGGCTATAATAGCAGCTAAATGTTCCCAGGATGGCAGCCAGAATAAAAGATTGAGAGATCTGGTCCTGGAGATGTAATAAAACGGCCGGGCAATAATTGGAACCACATCATTTCATCACTGAGATCAAACCAGAATGGATTGGTGATATAAGTCAGCAATAGCAGTAAAGAATTGGTGATATGAAGTGAGTCACTGGCATACTGTGTGTTGTGTAATTTGTTGTTTTGTGGCAGCAGTGCATTGCAATACATAATAATGAAAACTTATAAATTGCAATACAAAATATATATTAAAAATTTTAAATTATAGTACAAGTAAATTAAAATCGGTATAAAGAGAAAGCAAAAAAAATGGTTACATGATTTTATTGTCCGTTCAGAAATCTGATGTCAGAGGGGGAAAAGCTGTTCCTAAAACATTGAGTGTGTGTCTTCAGGTTCTTGTAGCTCTTTCTTGATGGTAGTAATGAGAAGAGAGCATGTCTTGGATGATGGGGGGCTCCTTAATGACAGATGCTGCCTTTCTGAGGTGTCACCTTTTGAAGATGGCCTTGATACAGTGCATGTAGTGTATATGGATTTCAGTAAAGCATTTGATAAAATTCCCCAAGCAAGGTTCCTTCAGAAAGTATGGGATCCAAGGAGATCTTGCTTTATAGATCCAGAATTAGTTTGCCCACAGAAGACAAACGATGGTCATTGATAGTTCGAATTCTACATGGAGGACAGTGACCAGTGGTGTTCTGCAGGGATCTGTTCTGGGACCCCTCCTCTTTGTGATTTTTATAAATGACCTGGATGAAGAAGTAGAAGGGTGGGTTAGTAAGTCTGCCTGATGATACAAAGGTTGGGGGCATTGTGGATAGTCTGGAGGATTGTCAAAGGTTACAGTGGGATATCTTTAGGATGTAGAACTGGGCTGAGAAGTGGCAGATGGACTTCAATCCCAATAAGTGTGAAGTGGTTCATTTTGGCAGGTCAAATTTGAAGACAATATAATATTAGTGGTAAGACTCTTGGCAGTGTGGAGGATCCGAGAGATCTTGGGGTCCGTGTCCATAAGACGCTCAAATCTGCTGCACAGGTTGACAGTGTGGTTAAGAAAGTGTATGATGTGTTGGCATTCATCAACTGTGGGATTGAGTTCAAGAGCCATAAGGTAATGTTACAGCTATATGAGACCTTGGTCAGACCCCACTTGGAATACTTGGAAGTCTGGTCACCTCACTGCAGGAAGGATGGGGATACAATAGAGAGAGTGCAGAGAAGATTTACAAGGATGTTGCCTGGATTAGAGGGCATACCTTATGAGAATAGGATGAGAGGTAACCTGATAGAGGTGTATAAGATAATGAGGGGCATCGATTGTGTGGATAGCCAGAGGCTTTTTCTCAGGGCTGAAATGGCTAACATGAGGAGGCATCATTTTCAGGTGTTTGGAAATAGATACTGAGGGGGTGTCAGGGGTAAGTTTTTTCACACAGAACAAATGGTGATGGTAGAAGCAGACAAAATAGGGTCTTTTAAGAGCCATGTAAGATAGGTACATGGAGGTTAGAAAAATAGAGGGCTATGCACTAGGGAAATTCTAGGCAATTTCTAGAGTAGGTTACATGGTCGGAACAACATTGTGGGCCGACGGGCCTGTAATGTGCTGTAGTTCTATGCTGTGGAAGCTAGTGCCCATGAAGGAGCTGTCTGAGTTTGCAACTTTCTGCAGCTTTGACTGATCCTGTGCAGTGGTCCCTCCATACTAGGCATGGTTGCAGCCAGTTAGAATGCTCTCCACAACACATCTGTAGAAATTTATGAGGCTCTTTGGTGACATACCAATTCTCCTCAAACTCCTAATGAAGTATAGCTGCTGTTGTGCCTTCTTCATAATTATGTCAAGGTGTTGGACCCAGAATAGATCTTAAAAGATGTTGATCCCTCAATGAGGACTAGTGTGTGTTCCCTCAACTTCCCCTTCCTAATATCCACAATCAATTCCTTGGTCCTACTGACGTTGAGTACAAGGCTGTTGTTACTCAACTAGCTGATCTATCTCACCCTGTATGCCTTCTCATCACCATCTGAAATTCTGCCAACAATAGTTGTGTCATTGGCAAATGTATAGATCACATTTGAGCTGTGTCTAGCCACAGAGTCGTGGGAGTAGAGAGAGTCGAACAGTGGGCTAAGCACATATCCTTGGAGTGCGCTAGCGTTGATTGTTATTGATGAGGAGATGTTATTTCTTATCTACAGTGACTATGGTCTCCCAGTGAGGAAGTCAAGGATCCAGTGCAGAGGGAAGAACAGAGGCCCAGGTTTTGAAGTCTGTTGATTAGTACTGAGGGTATGATATTGTCAAATGCTGAGCTGTAATCAGCAGCCCGATGTAGGTATTGCTATTGTCCAGGTGATCCAAGGCCAAATATAGACCATAAGACCATAAGAAGTAGGCCATTCGGCCCATCGAGTCTGCTCTGCCTTTCAATCATAGACTGATCCAATTCTTCCAGTCATCCCCACTCCCTCGCCTTCTCCCCATACCCTTTGATGCCCTGGCTAATCAAGAGCCTCTTTCTCTCTGCCTTAAATATACCCAATGACTTGGCACCCACAGCTGCTCATGGCAACAAATTCCACAGATTTGCTACCCTTTGATGAAAGTAATTTCTCTGCATTTGTTCTAAATGGATGTCAATCCTGAAGTTGTGCCCTCTTGTCCTAGACTCCCCTACCTTGAGAAATAACTTTGACATATCTAATCTGATCAGGCCTTTTAACATACAGGATGTTTCTATGAGATCCCCCCCCCCTTCATTCTCCTGAATTCCAGGGAATACAGCCAAAGAGCTGCCAGACATTCCTCATACAGTAACCCTGTCATTCCTGGAATCATTTTCGTGAATTGTCTGAACACTCTCCACGTCAGTATATCCTTTATAAAATAAGGCGCCCAAAACTGCACACAATACTCCAAGTGTGCAGTTTTAAAGTGAATATTAAAAGCATTCATTTACAAACATGGTTGAACAAGAAGACTCCCAAAGGTTATTTCACTCTGGGTCAGCCGGTGAAGGAAGTATGGAATTATGATGATATTGTGACGCTGCGACGGGAAGGAAGTTACTGGTACAGAAGGGGCCTGGAAGGTCACTAGGGGGTACGTAAATGCAGCTGCAGAGAGAAGTCAGTCACAAAGATGGAGGGACCTGAGAACTGGCTTTGTTCCAATGGAATCAGTCTTATGAATTGAATGTGCAGTTGGAGCAAGAAACAAACTGCTGGAGGAAGTCAGTGGGTCAGACAACAACTGTAGAGGCAATAGGATGTCCGTGTTCCAGGTTAATAAACCTGATCCTGATTCTAAAAACTGGCAGTATAGAGAGGAACACACACAAAATGCTGGAGGCATGTGATAAGGGTAATGACACAATCGTAATGGGGGGACTTCAATTTGCAATGGGATTGAGAAAATCAGGTTAGTGTTGGATCACAAGAGAGGGAGTTTGTTGAATGTCTACGAGGTGGCTTTTTAGAGCAGATTGTGCTTGAGCCTTCTCAGGGAAAGGCCATCTTAGATTGGGTGTTGTGTAATAACCCAGATTTTATGAGTCATCTTAACATAAAGGAACCCTTAGGAGCCTGTGATCATCATATAATTGAATTCATACTGCAATTTGAGAGGGAGAAGCATGAATCACATGTAATGGTATTGCAATAGAATAAAGAGAATTACAGAGGCATGAGAGAGGAACTTGCCCATGTGGATTGGAGGATAATGGCAAAACAGAGGTGGTTGAAGCATCTAAGGCAACAAAAGTGAGTGGGAAGTTGGATGATTGGGAAGCTTTCAGAATCCAACAAAAGGCAACTAAAAAAGCAAGAAGAAGAAAGAAAGATTAATTATGAGGGCAGCCAATAATATAAAGCAGGATACAAAAAGATTTTTCAGTTATATGAAGAGTAAAAGGGAGGTGAGAGTTGATATTGGACCACTGGAAAATAATGCTGATGAGGTAGTAATGGGGGACAAAGAAACGGCAGATGAACTTAATATGTACTTTGTTTCAGTTTTTACTGTGGAAGACACCAGCTATATGCCAAAGGTCCGTGAGTGTCAGGGAGCAGGAGTGAGTGCCATTGCTATTACAAAGGAAAAAGGGCTAGGCAAACTCAAAGGTCTTAAGGTGGATAAGTCACCTGGACCAGATGGACTACATTCCAGAATCCTGAGAGAGGTTGCTGAAGAAATAACGGATGCATCGGGCAAGATCTTTCAAGAAACATTTGATTCTGGCATGGTCCTGGAGGACTGGAAAATTGCAAATGTCACTCCACTCTTTCAAGAAGGGAGGAAGATGAAAAAAAAAGGACATTATAGCCTAACATCAATGGTTGGGAAAGTGTTGGAGTCCATTATTAAGGACAAGGTTTTGAGGTACATGGACACGAATGATAATGATAAAATAAGTCAAAGTCAGCATGGTTTCTGTGAAGGGAAATCTTGCCCAACAAGTCTGCTAGAATTCTTGAAGAGACAATGAATGTCATTTAGTTAGTTTTTCAGAAGGCATTTGATAAGGTGCCTCATATGAAGCTACTAAACAAGATAAAATCCTATGGTGTTACAGTAAATATACTGGCATGGATAGAGGAATGGCTGACAGGCAGGAGGCAGTGAATGGGAATAAAGGGGGCCTTTTCTGGTTGGCTGCCAGTGACTAATGGTGTTCCTCAGGGGTCAATACTGCTACTTTTCACAGGGGTTTCTCAATGATTTAGCTAGTGGAATTGAAGGCTTTGTGGCAAAGTTTGTGGATGACACGAAGATAGGTGGAAGGATAGGTAGTGCCGAGGAAGCAATATGATTGCAGCAAAACTAACAAATTGGAAGAATGGGCAAAAAAGTGACAGATGGAATACAGTGATGGGAAATATATGATAATGCATTTTGGTAAAAGGAACAATAGTGTAGATTATTATCTAAACTGGGAGAAAATTTAAACATCCGTGGTGCAAATGGACTTAGGATTCCTCATGCAAGACCCCCAGAAGGTTAATTTACAGGTTAAGTCTGTGGTAAAGGCAGCAAATGCAATGTTGGCATTTATTTTACAGGGAATAGAATATAAAAACAGGGAGATAATGCTAAAGCTTTATAAGACACTGGTCAGGCCACACTTGGAGTATTGTCAACAGTTCTGGGTCCAGCCCCTTGTCTCAAAGGATGCATTCATTGGAGAAAGTCTAGAAGAGGTTCTTGAGGATGATTCCAGGAATGAAGGGGTTAACATATGAGGCATGTTTGGCAGCTTTGGGCCTGTACTCACTGGAATTTAGAATGCACATGGATCTAATTGAAATCTACCGAATGTTGAAAGGACTAGATAGGGTGGATGTGGAGAGGATGCTCCCTCTGATGGGGTATCCAGAACTAAAAGGTACAACCTCAAGATTGAGGGGCAACCTTTTAGAACAGTAGTAAGGAGGAATTCTTTTAGTCAAAGAGTGGTGAATCTGTGAAATGCTCTGCCACGGACTGCAGTATATTCAAAGTGAAAATTGATAGATTCCCGATTGGTCAGGGCATCAAGGGATATGGTGTGTCATAAGGGGGCGTCGTTGGGAGCAGACCCAAATGCAAGACACGGAGACTGAAGTACTAGGAACAGGACAGGACTAGAGTTAGAGACGTGACTGGATGCAGACTAGGAGCTGGGATAAGAACACAGACTTGGGCTAGGACATTGGCTAGGCAAGCGGGACCAGGACAAGGAACTGGGAACTAGGAGCCTGGGCTTGGACTCCGAGCCATAGACTAGACAAGGACCCAGTTAAGACTCGGGCTCGGACCCCGGAACTCGGCGAGGACATGATGTGGCTATAGAACTGGACCTGGCTTGGGTTCCTCGAGCCAGACACTGGACAAAGACACAGAACCTGGGTCTTGACTCTGGCTCAGACTCCAGAACTAGGCAAAGACATAACGTGGTCTTGGGAGACAGGACTAAGCGAGGCTACAGGACAGAATGAGAGACTCCTGGGCAAGACGAGGAAGCACATGGAGAGGACGAGAACACAAAGCTTTGACTTGGTATTCAGGAACAGCCGAGCCTTGGACTTGGGACAACAGGAAACTCAGAACCTTGGACTTGAGAGACAGGAACATGGAACACAGAGACAGGACCCCTCCTTGGGAACAGGACATAGGGCCAGGACTCATACACAGAATGCTGAATGTGACAAGATGGTTTTCAACACTAGGTAGCAGCAAGCAGCCGGATCTACCTAGCAAAGGCATGGACACAGAGACAGTTCAAAACAACAATAGACCGTTCCTTATTTTGACACGGTAAGGCTCCAGTGGTTGAACTGGCACAGGTTTCAGGGCCAAGGCTCCAGGCACAGGTTGCAGGGCAAAGGCTCCTGAAGGAAGGAGAAGGGAAGGGAACAGTACAGCCTCAGAGTAGTGGCTAAGACAGCCTGGCTTACCCAACAGAGGCAAGGACAGGAAGGGACAGATCCTACCACAGGGTAATGGCAAAGACAGACTGACATATCCCACAGAGGCAAGGACAGGATACTGACAAGACAAACCAGCACCCACACCAAACCCAGGGCCACTTATATTCTCAGCCCCAAGATGAGCATCAGGTGTCTGATTATGTCCAATTGAAACAAGGGACAGCTGGAAGACCTGGAGTCCGGATTCCAAGGACTGGACTGTGAACTGGAACGCGGACTTCACGGACCGGACCATGACATGGTGAGAGGGTAGGTGTGTGGCATTGAATGGGATCTGGGATCAGCCATAATTAAATGGCGGAGCGGACTCAATGGGCTGAATGGCCTAATTCTGCTCCTGTGTCTTATGGTTTTATGGAATAGTAAACTGAATACCAGTTCATTATTTGCCCTGAGGCTCAGCGCATTAATTGTTCTAATTAATTAATGGTGCTTAAATTGGCTAAACACCAATTCATTTCTTGCTCTCAGGCCCGGGTCCCACCACTTTGGGGGAGGGAGGGGAGGGGGGTGGGGGGAAGGTCAATCCAGCCCTAAGACTGCACCAGCAATGGCCACTGCAGCTGTACCTGCATTCCTGAGAGTCCAGTTCACCAAAACCTTCAGGATACTGCAAAAACACCAAGTCATATAGATGGTTCAAAGACACAACCTTCAAAGGGAAAATACAGGCTGCAGATTGCAGTGATCGTGGTGCAGCAAAAGTATTTTGTAGAATTGTTAGTAGTTCTGTTAGCTGTCTGCAAAATGTCACTGTGTCTTGCTAACACCATTTTGGAACACGCATCAATAATCTCTCACCTATGGTATAAAGTCAGAATTGGTGATGACAGCAAAATGTTGCAGCTCTCAAACAGTAAAGTGTCCATGTCTGCAACACTGAAGTATGAGCTGATGACTGGCAAGGAGCAGTCGTGCCATACAAATGGCAGGCAATGATCATCTCTGAGGAGACATGTTTGCTTGACATTCAATAGCAGAACCATGGGCACCCTCCACTCTGCCTCCTCCCATCAATATTCTAGCAACTATCACTGACTGAAAACACATGGGTCAACCGCATAAAAAACTGTGGCTATAAGAGCTGCTTAATTCCTTCCATTTTCCTCGAGAAATACAGCCCTACAGTACTCAAGGAGATCAACACCATTGAGGACAAGGGAAAGCAGTTGACTGACTCTCCATCAATCACCCTCTACATCAATGTATATTGAATGCAGTGTGTATCATCGACCTAGATACAGATCCTCATGAGTGTGACATCCATCACTGAAGACATTCCCTTCCCCATCTGGATCATGCTCTCTTCTCATTACTACCATCAAGGAGGAAGTATAGGAGGTTGAAGACAGATGCTCAATGATTTCAGGGACAGCTTCTTCACCTCCACCATCAGATTTCTAAATAACACATGAAACTATTAACACTATCTCGTTATTCCTTTACATCCATTACTTATTTTAAGAAGAAGAAGAAAGCCCTTAACTCCGAATGGACGCATTGGGACGCCATCATGACAGTGTTTTTTTAGCAGGCTTTCTTATTTTTACGATGCCGAGTTGCTAGCTCAAGGCTCAACTCAGCACGGTGTCATAGTCCGGTCCGTGAAATCCATATTCTGGTTCATGGTCCGGTCCATCGACACTTGCTCCAGGTTTTCCTATCTTGTTTCTGTCTTGTTGAGCTCTAATTGAGTCAGCTGATGCTAGTTGGGGCTGGCTGCATATATACCTCCAGAGACCAGCGCGTGGTTGCTGGATTGTTCTTGTCCTTACTCCTTGTATCCCTTCCCCTGCCTTCTGTTTCCTTGCCTGAAGCCCTGCCTTGTCTTGCCGGTAACTCTCGCCTCGCCTGAAGTTCTGTCTCACTTTGCTTTGTCAGAAGCCCTGCCTTGTCTTGCTGGTAACTCTCACCTCACCTGAAGTTCTCATCTTGCCTTGCTTTGCCAGTAGTCTTGCCTTGTCTTGCTGTCTTGTCCTGGGGCCACTCCGTACCTAGCTCTGCCCAGGTAAGCCAGGCCATCTTGCCGTTACCTGGAGTTGGTTCTGTCCCTTCCTGTCCCTTGCCTCTGCCCAGTTAAGCCAGACCGTCTTGCCGTTACCTGGGGTTGGTTCTGTCCCTTCCCGTCCCTTGCCTCTGTTGGGAGGAGTACCGCACCCTGCCCAGGCGTACCGCGCCCTGCCCAGGTGATCCGCGCCGTGCTCAGGAGGAACCTGCCAAGCCTTGCCTCCAGCCTTGCCTCAAGTCTCCAGCCTCCAGCCTCCAACCTTGCCTCAAGTCTCCAGCCTCCAGCCTCCAACCTTGCCTCAAGTCTCCATCCTCCAGCCTCCAACCTTGCCTCAAGTCTCCAGCCTCCAGCCTTGCCTCAAGTCTCCAGCCTCCAGCCTTGCCTCAAGTCTCCAGCCTCCAGCCTCCTGCCAGGCCTCAAGTCTCATCTCTTGCCTAGCCTCGAGCCTGTAGAATCCAGCCTTGAGCCTCTAGCCTCTTGCCAAGCCAAGCCAAGTCTCTAGCCTCTAGCTTCTAGCCTGAAGATTCCAGCCTCATCCTGCTTGCCAAGCCTTGTCCTTGCCTAGTTCTGGGGTCCGAGCCAGAGGCAAGACCCAGGTACTGGGTCCTTGTCCAGTCTCTGGCTTGGAGTCCAAGCCCGGGCTCCTAGCTCTCTTGTTCAATCCTGTTCCAGGTTCCTGGTTTTCTCGTCCATGTCCTTGCCATCACCCTGTATCCTAGTCCTGTCCCTAGTACTTCAGTGTCTGTGTCTTGCACTTGGGTCCGTTCCAGCCACGCCCTCATGACAGAACAATCCAGCCAACCATGGACCCAGTGACACAGACACTGTCGTTTTCCTCTGCCACCCGGGGTTCCTTTCTGTTACATACCCTCCCACCTGCCCAGGTCGTCCATAGTCTGGATACCCTGTTTAATCGCCTGGAGGCTCCCGTGGGGAGGTGGGGGGGGGGGGGTGTGGGGGTACTGTCATAGTCCAGTCCGTGAAGTCCATATTCCGGTTCATTGTCCAGTCCATCGACCTTTGCTCCAGGTTTTCCTATCTACCCTGTTTCTGTCTTGTTGAGCTCTAAATGAGTCAACTGACACTAGATGGGGCTGGCTGCATAAATACCTCCAGAGACCAGGCCGTGGTTGCTGGATTGTTCTTGTCCTTACTCCTTGTATCCCTTCTCCTGCCTTCTGTTTCCTCGCCTGAAGCCCTGCCTTGTCTTGCCGGTAACTCTCGCCTCACCTGAAGTTCTGTCTCGCCTTGCTTTCCCAGAAGCCCTGCCTTGTCTTGCCAGTAACTCTCGCCTCACCTGAAGTTCTCGTCTTGCCTTGCTTTGCCAGTAGCCTTGCCTTGTCTTGCTGTCTTGTCCTGGAGCCGCCCCGTACATAGCTCCTTTCCTGTCCCTTGCCTCTGCCCAGGTAAGCCAGGCCGCCTTGCTGTTACCTGGGGTTGGTTCTGTCCCTTCCTGTTCTTTGCCTCTATCGGGTGGTGATCCGCGCCCAGCCCAGGTGATCTGCGCCCTGTCGAGGAGCCTGCCAAGCCTCGCCTCAAGTCACCAGCCTCCAGCCTCAAGCTCCCTGCCAAGTCTCCAGCCTCCGGTCTCAAGCCCCCTGCCAAGCCAAACCTAGTCTCTAGACTCGAGCCTCTTGCAAAGCCAAGCCAGGTCTCTAACCACGAGCCTTTTGTCAAGCCAAGCCAGGTCTCTAACCTCGAGCCTCTTGTCAAGCCAAGCCAAGCCTAGTCTCTAGCCTCTAACCTCTTGCCAAGCCAAGCCAATTATCTAGTCTCTCGCCTCTAGCCTCTAGCCAAGCCAAGTCTCTAGCCTCTAGCCAAGCCAAGTCTCCAGCCTCTACCCTCTAACCTCTTGCCAAGCCAATTCTCTAGTCTCTAGTCTCTATCCTCTTGCCGCTAGCCTCTAGCCTCTAGCCAAGCAAAGCCTCTCATCTCCCGGCTCGAGCCTCGAGCCTCGAGCCTCTTGCCAAGCCATGCCAAGCCACGTCTCTAACCTCGAGCCTCCAGCTTCGAACCACTTGCCAAGCCAAACCAAGTCTCTCGCCTCGACCCTCTAGCCAAGCCAAGTCTCTCGCCTAGATCCTTTAGCCAAGCTATGTCTCTGGTCTCTGGTCTCTGCTCTCTGCTCTCTCATTTCTCGTCTCTCCTCTCTCGCCTTGAGCCTCTTGCTAAGCCAAGCCAAGTCTCTAGCCTCGAACCACTTGCCAAACCAAGCCAAGTCTCTATTCTCGAGCCTCTTGCCAAGCCAAGCCAACTCTCTCACCTCTAGCGTCTAACCACGCAAAGTCTCTCTCGTCTCTCGTCTCTCGTCTCTCGTCTCTCGTCTCTCCTCTCTCGTCTCTCCTCTCTCGTCTCTCCTCTCTCGTCTCTCCTCTCTCGTCTCTCGTCTCTCGTCTCTCGTCTCTCGTCTCTCCTCTCTGCTCTCTCCTCTCTCCTCTCTCGTCTCTCCTCTCTCCTCTCTCGTCTCTCGTCTCTCGTCTCTCGTCTCTCGTCTCTCGTCTCTCGTCTCTCGTCTCTCCTCTCTCCTCTCTCCTCTCTCTCTCCTCTCTCCTCTCTCTCTCCTCTCTCCTCTCTCTCTCCTCTCTCCTCTCTCCTCTCTCCTCTCTCCTCTCTCCTCTCTCCTCTCTCCTCTCTCCTCTCTCCTCTCTCCTCTCTCGCCTCTTGCTAAGCCAAGCCAAGTCTCTAGCATCGAGCCTCTTGCCAAGCCAAGCCAAGCCAAGTCTCTAGCCCCGAGCCTCCAGCCTCGAACCTCTTGCCAAGCCAAGCCTGGTCTCTAGCCTCGAGCCTCTTGCAAAGCCAGGCCAGGTCTCCAGCCTCCACCCTTTAGCCTCTTGCCAAGCCAAGTCTCCAGTCTCTTGTCTCTAGCATCTAGCCCCTAGCGGCTAGCCACTAGCCTCTAGCCTCTTGCCAAGCCAAGTCTTTAGTCTCTACTCTCTAGTCTCTAGTCTCTAGCAACTGGTCTCTAGCCTCTAGCCTCTAGTCTCTTGACAAGCCATGTCTCTAGTCTCTAGTGTCCAGTCTATAGTGTCTTCTCTCTAGCCTCTAGCCTCTAACCAAGCCAAGTCTCTAGCCTCTAGCCAAGCCAAGCCAAGCCAAGTCTCTAGCCTCTACCCTCTAGCATCTTGCCAAGCCAAGTCTCTAGTCTCTTGTTTCTAGTCTCTAGCCTCTTGCCTCCAGCCAAGCCAAGTCTCTCGTCTCTCGTCTCTCGTCTCTCGTCTCGAGCCCCTTGCCAAGCCAAGCCATGCCTCTAGCCTCGAGACCCTTGCCAAGCCAAGCCAAGCCTCTCGTCTCTGCCTCTCGTCTCTGCTGTCTCGTCTCTGCTCTCTGCTCTCTCCTCGAGGCTCATGCTAAGCCAAGCCAAGTCTCCAGCCTCGATCCCCTTGCCAATCCAAGCCAAACCTAGTCTCCAGCCTCGAGCCTCTTGCCAAGCCAAGCCAGGTCTCTAACCTCGAGCCTCTTGTCAAGCCAAGCCAAGCCAAGTCTCTAGCCTCGAGCCTCTTGCCAAGCCAAACCAAGTCTCTAGCATCGAGCCTCTTGCCATGCCAAGACAAGTCTCTAGCCTCGATCCTTCTGCCAAGCCAAGCCTAGTCTCTAGCCTCGAGCCTCTTGCGAAGCCAAGCCAATTATCTAGTCTCTAGACTCTAGCCTCTAGCCGAGCCATGTCTTTAGGCTCTAGTCTCTAATCTCTACTCTCTAGCTCTAGCCTCTAAGCTCTGCCAAGCCAACTCTATAGTCTCTAGTCTCTAGTCTCTAGTCTGTAGTCTCTAGTCTCTAGCAACTAGTCTCTAGCCTCTAGCCAAGCCAAGTCTCTAGTCTTTAGCCTCTATCCATTAGCCAAGCCAAGCCAGGCCTCTAGTCTCTATCCGCTAGCCAAGCCAAGTCTTTAGCCAGGCCTCTAGACTCTATCCTCTAGCCAAGCCAAGTCTCTAGCCTCTAGCCTCCAGCCTCTTGCCAAGCCATGTCTCTAGCCTCTAGCCTCTATCCTCTAGCCAAGCCAAGTCTCCAGCCTCTACCCTCTGACCTCTTGCCAAGCCAATTCTCTAGTCTCTAGTCTCTAGTCTCTATCCTCTTGCCGCCAGCCTCTAGCCTCGAGCCAAGCAAAGTCTTTCATCTCCCAGCTCGAGCCTCGAGCCTCTTGCCAAGCCATGCCAAGCCACGTCTCTAGCCTCGAGCCTCCAGCTTCGAACCACTTGCCAAGCCAAGCCAGGTCGCTAACCTCGAGCCTCTTGCCAAGCCAAGCCTAGTCTCTAGCCTCGAACCTCTTGCAAAGCCAAGCCAGGTCTCTAACCTCGAGCCTCTTGCCAAGCCAAACCAAGGCTCTCGCCTCGACCCTCTAGCAAAGCCAAGTCTCTGCTCTCTCGTCTCTCGTCTCTCATCTCTCGTCTCTTGTCTCTCGCTAAGCCAATTCTCTAGCCTCGAGCCTCTGGCCAAGCCAAGCCTAGTCTCTAGCCTCGAGCCTCTTGCAAAGCCAAGCCAGGTCTCTAACCTCGAGCATCTTGCCAAGCCAAGCCAAGTCTCCAGCCTCTACTATCTAGCATCTTGCCATGCCAAGTCTTTAGTCTCTACTTTCTAGTCTCTAGTCTCTAGCAACTGGTCTCTAGCCTCTGGCCTCTAGTCTCTTGCCAAGCCATGTCTCTAGTCTCCAGTGTCCAGTCTATAGTGTCTTCTCTCTAGCCTCTAGCCTCTAACCAAGCCAAGTCTCTAGCCTCTACCCTCTAGCATCTTGCCAAGCCAATTCCCTAGTCTCTTGTTTCTAGTCTCTAGCCTCTTGCCTCTAGCCTCTTGCCTCTAGCCAAGCCAAGTCTCACGTCTCTCGTCTCTCGTCTCTCATCTCTCGTCTCTCGTCTCGAGCCCCTTGCCAAGCCAAGCCATGCCTCTAGCCTCGAGCCCCTTGCCAAGCCAAGCCAAGCCTCTCGTCTCTGCTTTCTCGTCTCTGCTTTCTCGTCTCTGCTCTCTCGTCTCTGCTTTCTCGTCTCTGCTCTCTCGTCTCTGCTCTCTCGTCTCTGCTCTCTCGTCTCTGCTCTCTTGTCTCTGCTCTCTGCTCTCTCCTCGAGGCTCATGCTAAGCCAAGCCGAGCCTCCAGCCTCGATCCCCTTGCCAATCCAAGCCAAACCTAGTCTCCAGCCTAGAGCCTCTTGCCAAGCCAAGCCAGGTCTCTAATCTCGAGTCTCTTGTTAAGCCAAGCCAAGCCTAGTCTCCAGCCTCTAACCTCTGCCAAGCCAAGCCAAGTCTCTATCCTGGAGCCTATTGCCAAACCAAACCAAGTCTCTAGCATCGAGCCTCTTGCGAAGCCAAGCCAATTATCTAGTCTCTAGACTCGAGCCTCCAGCCGAGCCATGTCTCTAGGCTCTAGTCTCTAATCTCTACACTCTAGCTCTAGCCTCTAGCCTCTGCCAAGCCAAGTCTATAGTCTCTAGTCTCTAGCAACTAGTCTCTAGCCTCTAGCCTCTAGCCAAGCCAAGTCTCTAGTCTTTAGCCTCTAGCCTCCAGCATCTAGCATCTATCCATTAGCAAAGCCAAGCAAAGCAAGGCCTCTAGACTCTATCCTCTAGCCAAGCCAAGTCTCCAGCCTCTACCCTCGGACCTCTTGCCAAGCCAATGCTCCAGTCTCTAGTCTCTATCATCTTGCCGCAAGCCTCCAGCCTCTAGCCAAGCAAAGTCTCTTATCTCCCAGTTCGAGCCTCGAGCCTCTTGCCAAGCCATGCCAAGCCACGTCTCTAGCCTCGTGCCTCCAGCTTCGAACCACTTGCCAAGCCAAGCCAGGTCGCTAACCTCGAGCCACTTGCCAAGCCAAGCCCAGTCTCTAGCCTCGAGCCTCTTGCAAAGCCAAGCCAGGTCTCTAACCTCGAGCCTCTTGCCAAGCCAAACCAAGTCTCTCGCCTCGACCCTCTAGCCAAGCCAAGTCTCTGCTCTCTTGTCTTCGTCTCTTGTCTCTCATCTCTCTTCTCTCCTCTCTCCTCTCTCCTCTCTCCTCTCTCCTCTCTCCTCTCTCCTCTCTCCTCTCTCCTCTCTCCTCTCTCCTCTCTCCTCTCTCCTCTCTCCTCTCTTGCTAAGCCAAGCCAATTCTCTAGCCTCTAGCCTCGAGCCTCTGGCCAAGCCAAGCCAAGTCTCTGGCATCGAGCCTCTTGCCACACCAAGCCAAGCCTAGTATCTAGCCTCGAGCCTCTTGCAAAGCCAAGCCAGGTCTCTAACCTCGAGCATCTTGCCAAGCCAAGCCAAGTCTCCAGCCTCTACCCTCTAGCATCTTGCCAAGCCAAGTCTCTAGTCTCTACTCTCTAGCAACTGGTCTCTAGCCTCTCGTCTCTAGCCTCGAGTCTCTTGCCAAGCCATGTCTCTAGTCTCTCGTGTCTAGTCTATAGCGTCTTCTCTCTAGCCTCTAGCCTGTAACAAAGCCAAGTCTCTAGTCTCTAGCCTCCAGCCTCTATCCTCTAGCCAAGCCAAGCCAAGCCACGTCTCTAGCCTCTAGCCAAGCCAAGGCTCTAGCCTCTACCCACTAGCATCTTGCCAAGCCAAGTCTCTAGTCTCTTGTTTCTAGTCTCTAACCTCTTGCCTCTAGCCAAGCCAAGTCTCTTGTCTCTCGTCTCGAGCCTCGAGCCTCGAGCCTCTTCCCAAGCCAAGCCATGTCTCTAGGCTCGAGCCACTTGCCAAGCCAAGCCAAGCCTCTCTTCTCTGGTCTCTTGTCTCTTGTCTCTCATCTCTCGTCTCTCCTCTCTCCTCTCTTGCCTCGAGGCTCTTGCTAAGCCAAACCGTGTCTCCAGCCTCGATCCCCTTGCCAATCCAAACCAAACCTAGTCTCTAGCCTCGAGCCTCTTGCAAATCCAAGCCAGGTCTCTAACCTCGAGCCTCTTGTCAAGCCAAGCCAAGTCTCTAGACTCGAGCCTCTGGCCAAGCTAAGTCTCTCGTCTCTCGTCTCTCGTCTCTCCTCCCTCTCGTCTCTCGTCTCTCGTCTCTCGTCTCTCGTCTCTCGTCTCTCGTCTCTCGTCTCTCCTCTCTCCTCTCTCCTCTCTCCTCTCTCCTCTCTCCTCTCTCCTCTCTCCTCTCTCCTCTCTCCTCTCTCCTCTCTCCTCCCTCGTCTCTCGTCTCTCGTCTCTCGTCCCTCGTCCCTCGTCCCTCGTCCCTCGTCCCTCGTCTCTCGTCCCTCGTCTCTCGTCTCTCGTCCCTCGTCTCTCGTCTCTCGTCTCTCGTCTCTCGTCTCTCGTCTCTCGTCTCTCGTCTCTCGTCTCTCGTCTCTCGTCTCTGCTCTCTCCTCTCTCCTCTCTCCTCTCTCCTCTCTCCTCTCTCCTCTCTCCTCTCTCCTCTCGGGCCTCTTGCCAAGCCAAGCCAAGTCTCTAGCCTCGAACCTCTTGCCAAGCCAAGCCAAGTCAAGTCTCTAGCATCGAGCCTCTTGCCAAGCCAAGCCAAGTCTCTAGCCTCGAGCCTCTTGCCAAGCCAAGCCAAGTCTCTAGCCTCGAGCCTCTTGCCAAGCTAAGTCTCTCATCTCTCATCTCTCGTCTCTCGTCTCTCCTCCCTCTCGTCTCTCGTCTCTCGTCTCTCGTCTCTCGTCTCTCGTCTCTCGTCTCTCCTCCCTCTCGTCTCTCGTCTCTCGTCTCTCCTCTCTCGTCTCTCCTCTCTCGTCTCTCCTCTCTCCTCTCTCGTCTCTCCTCTCTCCTCTCTCCTCTCTCCTCTCTCCTCTCTCCTCTCTCCTCTCTCCTCTCACCTCTCTCCTCCCTCCTCCCTCCTCCCTCCTCCCTCCTCCCTCCTCCCTCGTCTCTCGTCTCTCGTCTCTCGTCTCTCGTCTCTCGTCTCTCGTCTCTCGTCTCTCCTCTCTCCTCTCTCCTCTCTCCTCTCGGGCCTCTTGCCAAGCCAAGCCAAGTCTCTAGCCTCGAACCTCTTGCCAAGCCAAGTCTCTAGCCTCGAGCCTCTTGCCAAGCCAAGCCAAGTCTCTAGCCTCGAGCCTCTTGCCAAGCCAAGCCAAGAGTCTAGCCTCGAGCCTCTTGCCAAGCCAAGCCAGGTCTCTAACCTTGAGCCCCTTGTCAAGCCAAGCCAAGCCTAGTCTCTAGCCTCTAACCTCTGCCAAGCCAAGCCAAGTCTCTAGCCTGGAGCCTATTGCCAAGCTAAGCCTAGTCTCTAGCCTCGAGACTCTTGCGAAGCCAAACCAATTATCTAGTCTCTGGACTCTAGCCGAGCCATGTCTCTAGGCTCTAGTCTCTAATTTCTACTCTCTAGCTCTAGCCTCTAGCCTCTGCCAAGCCAAGTCTATAGTCTCCAGTCTCTAGCAACTAGTCTCTAGTCTTTAGCCTCTAGCCTCCAGCATCTAGCCTCTATCCATTAGCAAAGCCAAGCCAAGCCAGGACTCTAGACTCTATCCTCTAGCCAAGCCAAGTCTCTAGCCTATAGCCTCCAGCCTCTAGCCAAGCCAAGTCTCCAGCCTCTACCCTCTGACCTCTTGCCAAGCCAATTCTCTAGTCTCTAGTCTCTATCCTCTTCCCGCCAGCCTCTAGCCTCTTGTTGCTTGGCTAGAGGCTAGAGGCTGGCGGCAAGAGGATAGAGACTAGAGACTAGAGAATTGGCTTGGCAAGAGGTCAGAGGGTAGAGGCTGGAGACTTGGCTTGGCTAGAGGACAGAGTCTAGAGGTTTGGCTTGGCTTTGCTAATGGATAGAGGCTAGATGCTGGACGCTAGAGGCTAAAGACTAGAGACTTGGCTTGGCTAGAGGCTAGAGGCTAGAGACTAGAGACTACAGACTAGAGACTACAGACTAGAGACTAGAGACTAGAGACTAGAGACTAGAGACTATAGACTTGGCTCTAGTCTCCCAGCTCGAGCCCCGAGCCTCTTGCCAAGCCATGCCAAGCCATGTCCCTAGCCTCGAGCCTCCAGCTTCGAACCACTTGCCAAGCCAAGCCAGGTCACTAACCTCGAGCCTCTTGCAAAGCAAGCCTAGTCTCTAGCCTCGAGCCTCTTGCAAAGCCAAGCCAGGTCTCTAACCTCGAGCCTCTTGCCAAGCCAAACCAAGTCTCTCGCCTCGACCCTCTAGCCAAGCCAAGTCTCTGCTCTCTTGTCTTCGTCTCTCGTCTCCCCTCTCTCGTCTCTCGTCTCTCGTCTCTCGCTAAGACAAGCCAATTCTCTAGCCTCGAGCCTCTGGCCAAGCCAAGCCAAGCCAAGTCTCTGGCATCGAGCCTCTTGCCACACCAAGCCAAGCCAAGTCTCCAGTCTCTACTCTCTAGTCTCTAGTCTCTAGCAACTGGTCTCTAGCCTCTAGCCTCTAGCCTCTAGTCTCTTGCCAAGCCATGTCTCTAGTCTCTAGTGTCTTGTCTATAGCGTCTTCTCTCTAGCCTCTAGCCTCTAGCAAAGCCAAGTCTCTAGTCCATAGCCTCTAGCCTCTATCCTCTAGCCAAGCCAAGCCAAGTCTCTAGCCTCTAGCCAAGCCAAGTCTCTAGCCTCTACCCTCTAGCATTTTGCCAAGCCAAGTCTCTAGTCTCTTGTTTCTAGTCTCTAGCCTCTTGCCTCTAGCCAAGCCAAGTCTCTTGTCTCTCATCTCGAGCCTCGAGCCTCGAGCCTCTTGCCAAGCCAAGCCATGTCTCTAGCCTCGAGCCACTTGCCAAGCCAAGCCAAGCCTCTCTTCTCTGGTCTCTTGTCTCTCATCTCTCATCTCTCCTCTCTCCTCTCTTGCCTCGAGGCTCTTGCTAAGCCAAGCCGTGTCTCCAGCCTCGATTCCCTTGCCAATCCAAAACAAACCTAGTCTCTAGCCTCGAGCCTCTTGCAAATCCAAGCCAGGTCTCTAACCTCGAGCCTCTTGTCAAGCCAAGCCAAGTCTCGAGTCCCGAGCCTCTTGCTAAGCCAAACCGAGTCTCTAGCCTCGAGCCTCTTGCCAAGCCAAGTCTCTCGTCTCTTGTCTTCATCTCTCGTCTCTCGTCTCTTGTCTCTCGTCTCTCGTCTCTCGTCTCTCGTCTCTCGTCTCTCGTCTCTCCTCTCTCGTCTCTCCTCTCTCGTCTCTGCTCTCTCGTCTCTCGTCTCTCATCTCTCCTCTCTCCTCTCACCAAGCCAAGCCAATTCTCTAGCCTCGAGCCTCTTGCCAAGCCAAGCCAAGTCTCTAGCCTCGAGCCTCTTGCCAAGCCAAGCCAAGTCTCTAGCCTCGAGCCTCATGCCATGCCAAGACAAGTCTCTGGCCTCGAACCTCTAACCGCGAGCATTCTGCCAAGCCAAGCCTAGTAGTACAAAGAAGGTTCACCAGATTGATTCCTGGGATGGCAGGACTTTCATATGAAGAAAGACTGGATGAACTGGGCTTGTACTCGTTGGAATTTAGAAAATTGAGGGGGGATCTGATTGAAATGTATAAAATCCTAAAGGGATTGGACAGGCTAGATGCCGAAAGATTGTTCCCGATGATGGGGAAGTGCAGAACGAGGGGTCACAGTTTGAGGATAAAGGGAAAGCCTTTTAGGACCGAGATTAAGAGAAACTTCTTCACGCAGAGAGTGGTGAATCTGTGGAATTCTCTGCCACAGGAAACAGTTGAGGCCAGTTCATTGGCTATATTTAAGAGGGAGTTAGATATGGCCCTTGTGGCTACGGGGATCAGGGGGTATGGAGGGAAGGCTGGTGCAGGGTTCTGAGTTGGATGATCAGCCATGATCATAATAAATGGCGGTGCAGGCTCGAAGGGCCGAATGGCCTACTCCTGCACCTATTTTCTATGCTTCTATGTTTCTCGTCTCTAGCCTCGAGCCTCTTGCCAAGCCAAGCCAAGTCTCTTGGCTCGAGTCACTAAAGCCAACTCTCTCGTCTCTTGTCTCTTGTCTCTTGTCTCTTGTCTCTTGTCTCTTGTCTCTTGTCTCTCTCGCCTCTCGCCTCTAGCCTCTAGTCTCAAGTCTCTAGTCTCTAGTCACTAGCCACTAGTCTCTAGCCTCTAGCCAAGCCATGTCTCCAGCCTTGAGCCCTTTGCCAAGCCAAGCCAAGCCTCTCGTCTCTGCTCTCTCGTCTCTGCTCTCTCGTCTCTGCTCTCTCGTCTCTGCTCTCTCGTCTCTCGTCTCTCGTCTCTCGTCTCTCCTCTCTCCTCTCTCCTCTCTCCTCTCTCCTCTCTCCTCTCTCCTCTCTCCTCTCTCCGCTCTTTCCTCACGCTCTTGCTAAGCCAAGCCGAGTCTCCAGCCTCGATCCCCTTGCCAATCCAAGCCAAACCTAGTCTCCAGCCTCGAGCCTCTTGCCAAGCCAAGCCAAGCCAAGTCTCTAGCCTCGAGCCTCTAGCCTCGTGCCTCTTGCCAAACCAAACCTGGTCTCTAGACTCGAGCCTCTTGCAAAGCGAAACCAGGTCTCTAACCTCGAGCCTCTTGTCAAGCCAAGCCAAGTCTCTAGCCTGGAGCCTATTGCCAAACCAAACCAAGTCTCTAGCATCGAGCCTCTTGCCAAGCCAAGCCAAGAGTCTAGCCTCGAACCTCTAGCCTCGATCCTTCTGCCAAGCCAAGCCAATTCTCTAGCCTCGAGCCTCTGGCCAAGCCAAGCCAAGCCAAGTCTCTGGCATCGAGCCTCTTGCCACACCAAGCCAGGCCTAGTCTCTAGCCTCGAGCCTCTTGCGAAGCCAAGCCAATTATCTAGTCTCTAGACTCTAGCCTGTAGCCGAGCCATGTCTCTAGGCTCCAGTCTCTAATCTCTACTCTCTAGCTCTAGCCTCTAGCCTCTAGCCAAACCAAGTCTCTAGTCTTTAGCCTCTAGCCTCCAGCATCTAGTCTCTATCCATTAGCAAAGCAAAGCGAAGCCAGGTCTCTAGACTCTATCCTCCAGCTATGCCAAGCCTCTAGCCTCCAGCCTCTTGCCAAGCCATGTCTCTAGCCTCTAGCCTCTATCCTCTTGCCACTAGCCTCTAGCTTCTAGCCAATCAAAGTCTCTCATCTCCCAGCTCGAGCCTCGAGCCTCTTGCCAAGCCATGCCAAGCCACGTCTCTAGCCTCGAGCCTCCAGCCTCGAACCACTTGCCAAGCCAAGCCAGGTCGCTAACCTCGAGCCTCTTGCCAAGCAAGCCTAGTCTCTAGCCTCGAGCCTCTTGCAAAGCCAAGCCAGGTCTCTAACCTCGAGCCTCTTGCCAAGCCAAACCAAGTCTCTCACCTCGACCCTCTAGCAAAGCCAAGTCTCTGCTCTCTTGTCTTCGTCTCTCGTCTCTCGTCTCTCCTCTCTCCTCTCTCCTCTCTCGTCTCTCGACCCTCGTCTCTCACTAAGCCAAGCCAATTCTCTAGCCTCGAGCCTCTGGCCAAGCCAAGCCAAGTCTCTGGCATCGAGCCTCTTGCCACACCAAGCCAAGCCTAGTCTCTAGCCTCGAGCCTCCAGCTTCGAAACACTTGCCAAGCCAAGCCAGGTCGCTAACCTCAAGCGTCTTGCCAAGCCAAACCAAGCCTCTTGCCTCGACCCTCTAGCCAAGCCAAGTCTCTGGTCTCTGGTCTCTGGTCTCTGGTCTCTGGTCTCTCGTCTCTCGTCTCTCGTCTCTGGTCTCTGGTCTCTGGTCTCTGGTCTCTGGTCTCTCGTCTCTCGTCTCTCGTCTCTCGTCTCTCGTCTCTCGTCTCTCGTCTCTCGTCTCTCGTCTCTCGTCTCTCGTCTCTCGTCTCTCGTCTCTCGTCTCTCGTCTCTCGTCTCTCGTCTCTCCTCTCTCCTCTCTCCTCTCTCGTCTCTCGTCTCTCGTCTCTCGTCTCTCGTCTCTCGTCTCTCCACTCTCCGCTCTCCTCTGTCGTCTCTCGTCTCTCGTTTCTCGTTTCTCGTCTCTCCTCTCTCTTCTCTCGCCTCGAACCTCGAGCCTCGAGCCTCTTGCTAAGCCAAGCCAAGTCTCTAGTCTCAAGCCTCTGGCCACACCACGCCAAGCCAAGTCTCTAGCCCTGAGCATCCAGCCTTGAACCTCTTGCCAAGCCAAGCCTAGTCTCTAGCCTCGAGCCTCTTGCAAAGCGAAGCCAGGTGTCTAACCTCGAGCATCTTGCCGAGCCAAGCCAAGCCTCTCTTCTCTGGTCTCTTGTCTCTTGTCTCTCATCTCTCGTCTCGTCTCCCCTTGCCAATCCAAACCAAACCTAGTCTCTAGCCTCGAGCCTCTTGCAAATCCAAGGCAGGTCTCCAACCTCGAGCCTCTTGTCAAGCCAAGCCAAGTCTCTAGTCTCGAACCTCTTGCTTAGCCAAACCGAGTCTCTCGCCTCGAGCCTCTAGCCAAGCCAAGTCTCTCATCTCTCATCTCTCATCTCTCCTCTCTCCTCTCTCCTCTCTCCTCTCTCCTCTCTCCTCTCTCCTCTCTCCTCTCTCCTCTCTCCTCTCTCCTCTCTCCTCTCTCGTCTCTCGTCTCTCGTCTCTCGTCTCTCGTCTCTCGTCTCTCGTCTCTCGTCTCTCGTCTCTCGTCTCTCTCCTCTCTCCTCTCTCCTCTCTCGCCCTGAGCCTCAAGCCTCTTGCTAAGCTAAGCCTAGTCTCTAGCCTCGAGCCTTTTGCGAAGCCAAACCAATTATCTAGTCTCTAGACTATAGCCTCCAGCCGAGCCATGTCTCTAGGCGTTAGTGTCTAATCTCTACTCTCTAGCTCTAGCCTCTAGCCTCTGCCAAGCCAAGTCTATAGTCTCTAGTCCCTAGCAACTAGTCTCTAGCCTCTAGCCAAGTCAAGTCTCTAGTCTTTAGCCTCTAGCCGCCAGCATCTAGTTTCTATCCTCTTGACGCTAGCCTCTAGCCTCTAGCCAAGCAAAGTCTCTCATCTCCCAGCTCGAGCCTCGAGCCTCTTGCCAAGCCATGCCAAGCCACGTCTCTAGCCTCGAGCCTCCAGCTTCGAACCACTTGCCAAGCCAAGCCAGGTCGCTAACCTCGAGCCTCTTGCCAAGCCAAGCCCAGTCTCTAGCCTCGACCCTCTAGCCAAGCCAAGTCTCTGCTCTGTTGTCTTCGTCTCTTGTCTCTCCTCTCTCCTCTCTCCTCTCTCCTCTCTCCTCTCTCCTCTCTCCTCTCTCCTCTCTCCTCTCTCCTCTCACGTCTCTCGTCTCTCGTCTCTCGTCTCTCATCTCTTGCTAAGCCAAGCCAATTCTCTAGCCTCGAGCCTCTGGCCAAGACAAGCCTAGTCTCTGGCATCGAGCCTCTCGCCGAGCCAAGCCAAGTCTCCTGCTTCTACCCTCTAGCATCTTGCCAAGCCAAGTCTCTAGTCTCTACTCTCTAGTCTCTAGTCTCTACCAACTTGTCTCTAGCCTCTAGTCTCTAGTCTCTTGCCAACGCATGTCTCTAGTCTCTCGTGTCTAGTCTATAGCGTCTTCTCTCGAGCCTCTAGCCTCTAACAAAGCCAAGTCTCTAGTCTCTAGCCTCCAGCCTCTATCCTCTAGCCAAGCCAAGCCAAGCCACATCTCTAGCCTCTAGCCAAGCCAAGACTCTAGCCTCTACCCTCTAGCATCTTGCCAAGCCAAGTCTCTAGTCTCTTGTTTCTAGTCTCTAGCCTCTTGCCTCTAGCCAAGCCAAGTCTCTTGTCTCTCGTCTCGAGCCTCGAGCCTCGATCCTCTTGCCAAGCCAAGCCATGTCTCTAGCCTCGAGCCCCTTGCCAAGCCCAGCCAAGCCTCTCTTCTCTGGTCTCTTGTCTCTTGTCTCTCATCTCTCGTCTCTCCTCTCTCCTCTCTTGCCTCGAGGCTCTTGCTAAGCCAAGCCATGTCTCCAGCCTCGATCCCCTTGCCAATCCAAATCAAATCTAGTCTCTAGCCTCGAGCCTCTTGCAAATCCAAGCCAGGTCTCTAACCTCGAGCCTCTTGTCAAGCCAAGCCAAGTCTCTAGTCTCGAGCCTCTGGCCAAGCTAAGTCACTCGTCACTCGTCACTCGTCACTCGTCTCTCGTCTCTCGTCTCTCGTCTCTCGTCTCTCGTCTCTCGTCTCTCGTCTCTCGTCTCTCGTCTCTCGTCCCTCGTCTCTCCTGTCTCCTCTCTCCTGTCTCCTCTCTCCTCGCTCCTCCCTCCTCTCTCCTCTCTCATCTCTCGTCTCTCGTCTCTCATCTCTCGTCTCTGCTCTCTCCTCTCTGCTCTCTCCTCTCTCCTCTCTCCTCTCTCCTCTCGTGCCTCTTGCCAAGCCAAGCCAAGTCTCTAGCCTCGAGCCACTTGCCAAGCCCAGCCAAGCCTCTCTTCTCTGGTCTCTTGTCTCTTGTCTCTCATCTCTCGTCTCTCCTCTCTCCTCTCTTGCCTCGAGGCTCTTGCTAAGCCAAGCCGTGTCTCCAGCCTCGATCCCCTTGCCAATCCAAATCGAATCTAGTCTCTAGCCTCGAGCCTCTTGCAAATCCAAGCCAAGTCTCTAACCTCGAGCCTCTTGTCAAGCCAAGCCAAGTCTCTAGCCTCGAGCCTCTGGCCAAGCTAAGTCTCTCGTCTCTCGTCTCTCGTCTCTCGTCTCTCGTCTCTCGTCTCTCGTCTCTCGTCTCTCGTCTCTCCTCTCTCGTCTCTCCTCTCTCCTCTCTCCTCTCTCCTCTCTCCTCTCTCCTCTCTCCTCTCTCCTCTCTCGTCTCTCGTCTCTCGTCTCTCATCTCTCGTCTCTGCTCTCTCGTCTCTGCTCTCTCCTCTCTCCTCTCTCCTCTCGGGGCTCTTGTCAAGCCAAGTCAAGTCTCTAGCCTCGAGCCTCTTGCCAAGCCAAGCCAAGTCTCTAGGCTCGAGCCTCTTGCCAAGCCAAGGCAAGTCTCTAGCCTCGAGCCTCATGCCAAGCCAAGACAAGTCTCTAGCCTCGAACTTCTAACCACGAGCATTCTGCCAAGCCAAGCCTAGTAGTACAAAGAAGGTTCACCAGATTGATTCCTGGGATGGCAGGACTTTCATATGAAGAAAGACTGGATGAACTGGGCTTGTACTCGTTGGAATTTAGAAAATTGAGGGGGGATCTGATTGAAATGTATAAAATCCTAAAGGGATTGGACAGGCTAGATGCCGAAAGATTGTTCCCGATGATGGGGAAGTGCAGAACGAGGGGTCACAGTTTGAGGATAAAGGGGAAGCCTTTTAGGACCGAGATTAAGAGAAACTTCTTCACGCAGAGAGTGGTGAATCTGTGGAATTCTCTGCCACAGGAAACAGTTGAGGCCAGTTCATTGGCTATATTTAAGAGGGAGTTAGATATGGCCCTTGTGGCTACGGGGATCGGGGGTATGGAGGGAAGGCTGGTGCAGGGTTCTGAGTTGGATGATCAGCCATGATCATAATAAATGGCGGTGCAGGCTCGAAGGGCCGAATGGCCTACTCCTGCACCTATTTTCTATGCTTCTATGTTTCTCGTCTCTAGCCTCGAGCCTCTTGCCAAGCCAAGCCAAGTCTCTTGGCTCGAGTCACTAAAGCCAACTCTCTCGTCTCTTGTCTCTTGTCTCTTGTCTCTTGTCTCTTGTCTCTTGTCTCTTGTCTCTCTCGCCTCTCGCCTCTAGCCTCTAGTCTCAAGTCTCTAGTCTCTAGTCACTAGCCACTAGTCTCTAGCCTCTAGCCAAGCCATGTCTCCAGCCTTGAGCCCTTTGCCAAGCCAAGCCAAGCCTCTCGTCTCTGCTCTCTCGTCTCTGCTCTCTCGTCTCTGCTCTCTCGTCTCTGCTCTCTCGTCTCTCGTCTCTCGTCTCTCGTCTCTCCTCTCTCCTCTCTCCTCTCTCCTCTCTCCTCTCTCCTCTCTCCTCTCTCCTCTCTCCGCTCTTTCCTCACGCTCTTGCTAAGCCAAGCCGAGTCTCCAGCCTCGATCCCCTTGCCAATCCAAGCCAAACCTAGTCTCCAGCCTCGAGCCTCTTGCCAAGCCAAGCCAAGCCAAGTCTCTAGCCTCGAGCCTCTAGCCTCGTGCCTCTTGCCAAACCAAACCTGGTCTCTAGACTCGAGCCTCTTGCAAAGCGAAACCAGGTCTCTAACCTCGAGCCTCTTGTCAAGCCAAGCCAAGTCTCTAGCCTGGAGCCTATTGCCAAACCAAACCAAGTCTCTAGCATCGAGCCTCTTGCCAAGCCAAGCCAAGAGTCTAGCCTCGAACCTCTAGCCTCGATCCTTCTGCCAAGCCAAGCCAATTCTCTAGCCTCGAGCCTCTGGCCAAGCCAAGCCAAGCCAAGTCTCTGGCATCGAGCCTCTTGCCACACCAAGCCAGGCCTAGTCTCTAGCCTCGAGCCTCTTGCGAAGCCAAGCCAATTATCTAGTCTCTAGACTCTAGCCTGTAGCCGAGCCATGTCTCTAGGCTCCAGTCTCTAATCTCTACTCTCTAGCTCTAGCCTCTAGCCTCTAGCCAAACCAAGTCTCTAGTCTTTAGCCTCTAGCCTCCAGCATCTAGTCTCTATCCATTAGCAAAGCAAAGCGAAGCCAGGTCTCTAGACTCTATCCTCCAGCTATGCCAAGCCTCTAGCCTCCAGCCTCTTGCCAAGCCATGTCTCTAGCCTCTAGCCTCTATCCTCTTGCCACTAGCCTCTAGCTTCTAGCCAATCAAAGTCTCTCATCTCCCAGCTCGAGCCTCGAGCCTCTTGCCAAGCCATGCCAAGCCACGTCTCTAGCCTCGAGCCTCCAGCCTCGAACCACTTGCCAAGCCAAGCCAGGTCGCTAACCTCGAGCCTCTTGCCAAGCAAGCCTAGTCTCTAGCCTCGAGCCTCTTGCAAAGCCAAGCCAGGTCTCTAACCTCGAGCCTCTTGCCAAGCCAAACCAAGTCTCTCACCTCGACCCTCTAGCAAAGCCAAGTCTCTGCTCTCTTGTCTTCGTCTCTCGTCTCTCGTCTCTCCTCTCTCCTCTCTCCTCTCTCGTCTCTCGACCCTCGTCTCTCACTAAGCCAAGCCAATTCTCTAGCCTCGAGCCTCTGGCCAAGCCAAGCCAAGTCTCTGGCATCGAGCCTCTTGCCACACCAAGCCAAGCCTAGTCTCTAGCCTCGAGCCTCCAGCTTCGAAACACTTGCCAAGCCAAGCCAGGTCGCTAACCTCAAGCGTCTTGCCAAGCCAAACCAAGCCTCTTGCCTCGACCCTCTAGCCAAGCCAAGTCTCTGGTCTCTGGTCTCTGGTCTCTGGTCTCTGGTCTCTCGTCTCTCGTCTCTCGTCTCTGGTCTCTGGTCTCTGGTCTCTGGTCTCTCGTCTCTCGTCTCTCGTCTCTCGTCTCTCGTCTCTCGTCTCTCGTCTCTCGTCTCTCGTCTCTCGTCTCTCGTCTCTCGTCTCTCGTCTCTCGTCTCTCCTCTCTCCTCTCTCCTCTCTCGTCTCTCGTCTCTCGTCTCTCGTCTCTCGTCTCTCGTCTCTCCACTCTCCGCTCTCCTCTGTCGTCTCTCGTCTCTCGTTTCTCGTTTCTCGTCTCTCCTCTCTCTTCTCTCGCCTCGAACCTCGAGCCTCGAGCCTCTTGCTAAGCCAAGCCAAGTCTCTAGTCTCAAGCCTCTGGCCACACCACGCCAAGCCAAGTCTCTAGCCCTGAGCATCCAGCCTTGAACCTCTTGCCAAGCCAAGCCTAGTCTCTAGCCTCGAGCCTCTTGCAAAGCGAAGCCAGGTGTCTAACCTCGAGCATCTTGCCGAGCCAAGCCAAGCCTCTCTTCTCTGGTCTCTTGTCTCTTGTCTCTCATCTCTCGTCTCGTCTCCCCTTGCCAATCCAAACCAAACCTAGTCTCTAGCCTCGAGCCTCTTGCAAATCCAAGGCAGGTCTCCAACCTCGAGCCTCTTGTCAAGCCAAGCCAAGTCTCTAGTCTCGAACCTCTTGCTTAGCCAAACCGAGTCTCTCGCCTCGAGCCTCTAGCCAAGCCAAGTCTCTCATCTCTCATCTCTCCTCTCTCCTCTCTCCTCTCTCCTCTCTCCTCTCTCCTCTCTCCTCTCTCCTCTCTCCTCTCTCCTCTCTCCTCTCTCGTCTCTCGTCTCTCGTCTCTCGTCTCTCGTCTCTCGTCTCTCGTCTCTCGTCTCTCGTCTCTCGTCTCTCGTCTCTCTCCTCTCTCCTCTCTCCTCTCTCGCCCTGAGCCTCAAGCCTCTTGCTAAGCTAAGCCTAGTCTCTAGCCTCGAGCCTTTTGCGAAGCCAAACCAATTATCTAGTCTCTAGACTATAGCCTCCAGCCGAGCCATGTCTCTAGGCGTTAGTGTCTAATCTCTACTCTCTAGCTCTAGCCTCTAGCCTCTGCCAAGCCAAGTCTATAGTCTCTAGTCCCTAGCAACTAGTCTCTAGCCTCTAGCCAAGTCAAGTCTCTAGTCTTTAGCCTCTAGCCGCCAGCATCTAGTTTCTATCCTCTTGACGCTAGCCTCTAGCCTCTAGCCAAGCAAAGTCTCTCATCTCCCAGCTCGAGCCTCGAGCCTCTTGCCAAGCCATGCCAAGCCACGTCTCTAGCCTCGAGCCTCCAGCTTCGAACCACTTGCCAAGCCAAGCCAGGTCGCTAACCTCGAGCCTCTTGCCAAGCCAAGCCCAGTCTCTAGCCTCGACCCTCTAGCCAAGCCAAGTCTCTGCTCTGTTGTCTTCGTCTCTTGTCTCTCCTCTCTCCTCTCTCCTCTCTCCTCTCTCCTCTCTCCTCTCTCCTCTCTCCTCTCTCCTCTCTCCTCTCTCCTCTCACGTCTCTCGTCTCTCGTCTCTCGTCTCTCATCTCTTGCTAAGCCAAGCCAATTCTCTAGCCTCGAGCCTCTGGCCAAGCCAAGCCAAGTCTCTGGCATCGAGCCTCTTGCCGAGCCAAGCCAAGTCTCCTGCTTCTACCCTCTAGCATCTTGCCAAGCCAAGTCTCTAGTCTCTACTCTCTAGTCTCTAGTCTCTACCAACTTGTCTCTAGCCTCTAGTCTCTAGTCTCTTGCCAACGCATGTCTCTAGTCTCTCGTGTCTAGTCTATAGCGTCTTCTCTCTAGCCTCTAGCCTCTAACAAAGCCAAGTCTCTAGTCTCTAGCCTCCAGCCTCTATCCTCTAGCCAAGCCAAGCCAAGCCACATCTCTAGCCTCTAGCCAAGCCAAGACTCTAGCCTCTACCCTCTAGCATCTTGCCAAGCCAAGTCTCTAGTCTCTTGTTTCTAGTCTCTAGCCTCTTGCCTCTAGCCAAGCCAAGTCTCTTGTCTCTCGTCTCGAGCCTCGAGCCTCGATCCTCTTGCCAAGCCAAGCCATGTCTCTAGCCTCGAGCCCCTTGCCAAGCCCAGCCAAGCCTCTCTTCTCTGGTCTCTTGTCTCTTGTCTCTCATCTCTCGTCTCTCCTCTCTCCTCTCTTGCCTCGAGGCTCTTGCTAAGCCAAGCCATGTCTCCAGCCTCGATCCCCTTGCCAATCCAAATCAAATCTAGTCTCTAGCCTCGAGCCTCTTGCAAATCCAAGCCAGGTCTCTAACCTCGAGCCTCTTGTCAAGCCAAGCCAAGTCTCTAGTCTCGAGCCTCTGGCCAAGCTAAGTCACTCGTCACTCGTCACTCGTCACTCGTCTCTCGTCACTCGTCTCTCGTCTCTCGTCTCTCGTCTCTCGTCTCTCGTCTCTCGTCTCTCGTCTCTCGTCTCTCGTCCCTCGTCTCTCCTGTCTCCTCTCTCCTGTCTCCTCTCTCCTCGCTCCTCCCTCCTCTCTCCTCTCTCATCTCTCGTCTCTCGTCTCTCATCTCTCGTCTCTGCTCTCTCCTCTCTGCTCTCTCCTCTCTCCTCTCTCCTCTCTCCTCTCGTGCCTCTTGCCAAGCCAAGCCAAGTCTCTAGCCTCGAGCCACTTGCCAAGCCCAGCCAAGCCTCTCTTCTCTGGTCTCTTGTCTCTTGTCTCTCATCTCTCGTCTCTCCTCTCTCCTCTCTTGCCTCGAGGCTCTTGCTAAGCCAAGCCGTGTCTCCAGCCTCGATCCCCTTGCCAATCCAAATCGAATCTAGTCTCTAGCCTCGAGCCTCTTGCAAATCCAAGCCAAGTCTCTAACCTCGAGCCTCTTGTCAAGCCAAGCCAAGTCTCTAGCCTCGAGCCTCTGGCCAAGCTAAGTCTCTCGTCTCTCGTCTCTCGTCTCTCGTCTCTCGTCTCTCGTCTCTCGTCTCTCGTCTCTCGTCTCTCCTCTCTCGTCTCTCCTCTCTCCTCTCTCCTCTCTCCTCTCTCCTCTCTCCTCTCTCCTCTCTCGTCTCTCGTCTCTCGTCTCTCATCTCTCGTCTCTGCTCTCTCGTCTCTGCTCTCTCCTCTCTCCTCTCTCCTCTCGGGGCTCTTGTCAAGCCAAGTCAAGTCTCTAGCCTCGAGCCTCTTGCCAAGCCAAGCCAAGTCTCTAGGCTCGAGCCTCTTGCCAAGCCAAGGCAAGTCTCTAGCCTCGAGCCTCATGCCAAGCCAAGACAAGTCTCTAGCCTCGAACTTCTAACCACGAGCATTCTGCCAAGCCAAGCCTAGTAGTACAAAGAAGGTTCACCAGATTGATTCCTGGGATGGCAGGACTTTCATATGAAGAAAGACTGGATGAACTGGGCTTGTACTCGTTGGAATTTAGAAAATTGAGGGGGGATCTGATTGAAATGTATAAAATCCTAAAGGGATTGGACAGGCTAGATGCCGAAAGATTGTTCCCGATGATGGGGAAGTGCAGAACGAGGGGTCACAGTTTGAGGATAAAGGGGAAGCCTTTTAGGACCGAGATTAAGAGAAACTTCTTCACGCAGAGAGTGGTGAATCTGTGGAATTCTCTGCCACAGGAAACAGTTGAGGCCAGTTCATTGGCTATATTTAAGAGGGAGTTAGATATGGCCCTTGTGGCTACGGGGATCAGGGTGTATGGAGGGAAGGCTGGTGCAGGGTTCTGAGTTGGATGATCAGCCATGATCATAATAAATGGCGGTGCAGGCTCGAAGGGCCGAATGGCCTACTCCTGCACCTATTTTCTATGCTTCTATGTTTCTCGTCTCTAGCCTCGAGCCTCTTGCCAAGCCAAGCCAAGTCTCTTGGCTCGAGTCACTAAAGCCAACTCTCTCATCTCTTGTCTCTTGTCTCTTGTCTCTTGTCTCTTGTCTCTTGTCTCTTGTCTCTTGTCTCTTGTCTCTTGTCTCTTGTATCTCTCGCCTCTCGCCTCTAGCCTCTAGTCTCAAGTCTCTAGTCTCTAGTCACTAGCCACTAGTCTCTAGCCTCTAGCCAAGCCATGTCTCTAGCCTTGAGCCCTTTGCCAAGCAAAGCCAAGCCTCTCGTCTCTGCTCTCGTCTCTCGTCTCTCGTCTCTCGTCTATCGTCTCTCGTCTCTCGTCTCTCGTCTCTCCTCTCTCGTCTCTCGTCTCTCCTCTCTCGTCTCTCGTCTCTCGTCTCTCCTCTCTCGTCTCTCGTCTCTCCTCTCTCCTCTCTCCTCTCTCCTCTCTCCTCTCTCCGCTCTCCGCTCTCTCCTTGACGCTCTTGCTAAGCCAAGCCGAGTCTCCAGCCTCGATCCCCTTGCCAATCCAAGCCAAACCTAGTCTCCAGCCTCGAGCCTCTTGCCAAGCCAAGCCAAGCCAAGTCTCTAGCCTCGAGCCTCTAGCCTCGTGCCTCTTGCCAAACCAAACCTGGTCTCTAGACTCGAGCCTCTTGCAAAGCGAAACCAGGTCTCTAACCTCGAGCCTCTTGTCAAGCCAAGCCAAGTCTCTAGCCTGGAGCCTATTGCCAAACCAAACCAAGTCTCTAGCATCGAGCCTCTTGCCAAGCCACGACAAGTCTCTAGCGTCGAACCTCTAGCCTCTATCCTTCTGCCAAGCCAAGCCAATTCTCTAGCCTCGAGCCTCTGGCCAAGCCAAGCCAAGCCAAGTCTCTGGCATCGAGCCTCTTGCCACACCAAGCCAAGCCTAGTCTCTAGCCTCGAGCCTCTTGCGAAGCCAAGCCAATTATCTAGTCTCTAGACTCTAGCCTGTAGCCGAGCCATATCTCTAGGCTCCAGTCTCTAATCTCTACTCTCTAGCTCTAGCCTCTAGCCTCTAGCCAAACCAAGTCTCTAGTCTTTAGCCTCTAGCCTCCAGCATCTAGTCTCTATCCATTTGCAAAGCCAAGCGAAGCCAGGTCTCTAGACTCTATCCTCCAGCTAAGCCAAGCCTCTAGCCTCCAGCCTCTTGCCAAGCCATGTCTCTAGCCTCTAGCCTCTATCCTCTTGCCACTAGCCTCTAGCTTCTAGCCAATCAAAGTCTCTCATCTCCCAGCTCGAGCATCGAGCCTCTTGCCAAGCCATGCCAAGCCACGTCTCTAGCCTCGAGCCTCCAGCCTCGAACCACTTGCCAAGCCAAGCCAGGTCGCTAACCTCGAGCCTCTTGCCAAGCAAGCCTAGTCTCTAGCCTCGAGCCTCTTGCAAAGCCAAGCCAGGTCTCTAACCTCGAGCCTCTTGCCAAGCCAAACCAAGTCTCTCACCTCGACCCTCTAGCAAAGCCAAGTCTCTGCTCTCTTGTCTTCGTCTCTCATCTCTCGTCTCTCCTCTCTCGTCTCTCGTCTCTCGTCTCTCGACCCTCGTCTCTCACTAAGCCAAGCCAATTCTCTAGCCTCGAGCCTCTGGCCAAGCCAAGCCAAGTCTCTGGCATCGAGCCTCTTGCCACACCAAGCCAAGCCTAGTCTCTAGCCTCGAGCCTCCAGCTTCGAAACACTTGCCAAGCCAAGCCAGGTCGCTAACCTCAAGCGTCTTGCCAAGCCAAACCAAGCCTCTTGCCTCGACCCTCTAGCAAAGCCAAGTCTCTGGTCTCTGGTCTCTGGTCTCTGGTCTCTGGTCTCTGGTCTCTGGTCTCTCGTCTCTCGTCTCTCGTCTCTGGTCTCTGGTCTCTGGTCTCTGGTCTCTGGTCTCTGGTCTCTGGTCTCTGGTCTCTCGTCTCTCGTCTCTCGTCTCTCGTCTCTCGTCTCTCGTCTCTCGTCTCTCGTCTCTCGTCTCTCGTCTCTCGTCTCTCGTCTCTCGTCTCTCGTCTCTCCTCTCTCGTCTCTCGTCTCTCCTCTCTCCTCTCTCCTCTCTCGTCTCTCGTCTCTCGTCTCTCGTCTCTCCACTCTCCGCTCTCCTCTGTCGTCTCTCGTCTCTCGTTTCTCGTTTCTCGTCTCTCCTCTCTCTTCTCTCGCCTCGAACCTCGAGCCTCGAGCCTCTTGCTAAGCCAAGCCAAGTCTCTAGTCTCAAGCCTCTGGCCAAGCCAAGCCAAGCCAAGTCTCTGGCATCGAGCCTCTTGCCACACCACGCCAAGCCAAGTCTCTAGCCCCGAGCATCCAGCCTTGAACCTCTTGCCAAGCCAAGCCTAGTCTCTAGCCTCGGGCCTCCAGCTTCGAAACACTTGCCAAGCCAAGCCAGGTCGCTAACCTCAAGCGTCTTGCCAAGCCAAACCAAGCCTCTTGCCTCGACCCTCTAGCCAAGCCAAGTCTCTGGTCTCTGGTCTCTGGTCTCTGGTCTCTCGTCTCTCGTCTCTGGTCTCTGGTCTCTCGTCTCTGGTCTCTCGTCTCTCGTCTCTCGTCTCTGGTCTCTCGTCTCTCGTCTCTCGTCTCTCGTCTCTCGTCTCTCGTCTCTCGTCTCTCGTCTCTCGTCTCTCGTCTCTCCTCTCTCCTCTCTCCTCTCTCCTCTCTCGTCTCTCGTCTCTCGTCTCTCGTCTCTCGTCTCTCGTCTCTCCACTCTCCGCTCTCCTCTGTCGTCTCTCGTCTCTCGTTTCTCGTTTCTCGTCTCTCCTCTCTCTTCTCTCGCCTCGAACCTCGAGCCTCGAGCCTCTTGCTAAGCCAAGCCAAGTCTCTAGTCTCAAGCCTCTGGCCACACCACGCCAAGCCAAGTCTCTAGCCCTGAGCATCCAGCCTTGAACCTCTTGCCAAGCCAAGCCTAGTCTCTAGCCTCGAGCCTCTTGCAAAGCGAAGCCAGGTGTCTAACCTCGAGCATCTTGCCGAGCCAAGCCAAGCCTCTCTTCTCTGGTCTCTTGTCTCTTGTCTCTCATCTCTCGTCTCGTCTCCCCTTGCCAATCCAAACCAAACCTAGTCTCTAGCCTCGAGCCTCTTGCAAATCCAAGGCAGGTCTCCAACCTCGAGCCTCTTGTCAAGCCAAGCCAAGTCTCTAGTCTCGAACCTCTTGCTTAGCCAAACCGAGTCTCTCGCCTCAAGCCTCTAGCCAAGCCAAGTCTCTCGTCTCTCGTCTCTCGTCTCTCGTCTCTCCTCTCTCGTCTCTCGTCTCTCGTCTCTCGTCTCTCGTCTCTCGTCTCTCGTCTCTCGTCTCTCGTCTCTCGTCTCTCTCCTCTCTCCTCTCTCCTCTCTCGCCCTGAGCCTCAAGCCTCTTGCTAAGCTAAGCCTAGTCTCTAGCCTCGAGCCTTTTGCGAAGCCAAACCAATTATCTAGTCTCTAGACTATAGCCTCCAGCCGAGCCATGTCTCTAGGCTCTAGTGTCTAATCTCTACTCTCTAGCTCTAGCCTCTAGCCTCTGCCAAGCCAAGTCTATAGTCTCTAGTCCCTAGCAACTAGTCTCTAGCCTCTAGCCAAGTCAAGTCTCTAGTCTTTAGCCTCTAGCGTCCAGCATCTAGTTTCTATCCTCTTGACGCTAGCCTCTAGCCTCTAGCCAAGCAAAGTCTCTCATCTCCCAGCTCGAGCCTCGAGCCTCTTGCCAAGCCATGCCAAGCCACGTCTCTAGCCTCGAGCCTCCAGCTTCGAACCACTTGCCAAGCCAAGCCAGGTCGCTAACCTCGAGCCTCTTGCCAAGACAAGCCCAGTCTCTAGACTCGACCCTCTAGCCAAGCCAAGTCTCTGCTCTCTTGTCTTCGTCTCTTGTCTCTCCTCTCTCCTCTCTCCTCTCTCGTCTCTCCTCTCTCCTCTCTCCTCTCTCCTCTCTCCTCTCTCCTCTCTCCTCTCTCCTCTCTCCTCTCTCGTCTCTCGTCTCTCGTCTCTCGTCTCTCGTCTCTCGTCTCTCGTCTCTCGTCTCTCGTCTCTCATCTCTTGCTAAGCCAAGCCAATTCTCTAGCCTCGAGCCTCTGGCCAAGCCAAGCCAAGTCGCTGGCATCGAGCCTCTTGCCACACCAAGCCAAGCCTAGTATCTAGCCTCGAGCCTCTTGCAAAGCCAAGCCAGGTCTCTAACCTCGAGCCTCTTGCCGAGCCAAGCCAAGTCTCCTGCTTCTACCCTCTAGCATCTTGCCAAGCCAAGTCTCTAGTCTCTACTCTCTAGTCTCTAGTCTCTACCAACTGGTCTCTAGCCTCTAGTCTCTAGTCTCTTGCCAATGCATGTCTCTAGTCTCTCGTGTCTAGTCTATAGCATCTTCTCTCTAGCCTCTAGCCTCTAACCTCTGGCCTACTCCTGCACCTATTTTCTATGCTTCTATGTTTCTCGTCTCTAGCCTCGAGCCTCTTGCGAAGCCAAGCCAATTATCTCGTCTCTAGACTCTAGCCTCCAGCCGAGCCATGTCTCTAGGCTCTAGTCTCTAATCTCTACTCTCTAGCTCTAGCCTCTAGCCTCTGCCAAGCCAAATCTATAGTCTCCAGTCTCTAGCAACTAGTCTCTAGCCTCTAGCCAAGCCAAGTCTCTAGTCTTTAGCCTCTAGCCTCCAGCATCTAGCCTCTATCCATTAGCAAAGCCAAGCTAAGCCAAGCCTCCAGAATCTATCCTCTAGCCAAGCCAAGTCTCTAGCCTCTAGCCTCCAGCCTCTTGCCAAGCCACGTCTCTAGCCTCTAGCCCTTATCCTCTAGCCAAGCCAAGTCTCCAGCCTCTACCCTCTAACCTCTTGCCAAGCCAATTCTCTAGTCTCTAGTCTCTATCATCTTGCCGCTAGCCTCTAGCTTCTAGCCAAGCAAAGTCTCTCATCTACCAGCTCGAGCCTCGAGCCTCTTGCCAAGCCATGCCAAGCCACGTCTCTAGCCTCGAGCCTCCAGCTTCGAACCACTTGCCAAGCCAAGCCAGGTCGCTAACCTCGAGCCTCTTGCCAAGCCAAGCCCAGTCTCTAGCCTGGAGCCTCTTGCAAAGCCAAACCAGGTCTCTAACCTCGAGCCTCTTGCCAAGCCAAACCAAGTCTCTCGCCTCGACCCTCTAGCCAAGCCAAGTCTCTGCTCTCTTGTCTTCGTCTCTTGTCTCTCCTCTCTCGTCTCTCCTCTCTCGTCTCTCCTCTCTCCTCTCTCCTCTCTCCTCTTTCCTCTCTCCTCTATCCTCTCTCCTCTCTCCTCTCTCCTCTTTCCTCTCTCCTCTTTCCTCTCTCCTCTTTCCTCTCTCCTCTCTCCTCTCTCCTCTCTCCTCTCTCCTCTCTCCTCTCTCCTCTCTCCTCTCTCGTCTCTCGTCTCTCATCTCTTGCTAAGCCAAGCCAATTCTCTAGCCTCGAGCCTCTGGCCAAGCCAAGCCAAGTCGCTGGCATCGATCCTCTTGCCACACCAAGCCAAGCCTAGGATCTAGCCTCGAGCCTCCTGCAAGGCCAAGCCAGGTCTCTAACCTCGAGCATCTTGCCGAGCCAAGCCAAGTCTCTAGTCTCTACTCTCTAGTCTCTAGTCTCTAGCAACTGGTCTCTAGCCTCTAGCCTCTAGTCTCTTGCCAAGGCATGTCTCTAGTCTCTCGTGTCTAGTCTACAGCGTCTTCTCTCTAGCCTCTAGCCTCTAACAAAGCCAAGTCTCTAGTCTCTAGCCTCCAGCCTCTATCCTCTAGCCAAGCCAAGCCAAGCCAAGCCAAGCCACATCTCTAGCCTCTAGCCGCTAGTCTCTTGCCAACGCATGTCTCTAGTCTCTCGTGTCTAGTCTATAGCATCTTCTCTCTAGTCTCTAGCCTCCAGCCTCTATCCTCTAGCCAAGCCAAGCCAAGCCAAGACAAGCCACATCTCTAGCCTCTAGCCTCTAGTCTCTTGCCAACGCATGTCTATAGTCTCTCGTGTCTAGTCTATAGCGTCTTCTCTCTAGTCTCTAGCCTCTAACAAAGCCAAGTCTCTAGTCTCTAGCCTCCAGCCTCTATCCTCTAGCCAAGCCAAGCCAAGCCACATCTCTAGCCTCTAGCCAAGCCAAGTCTCTAGCCTCTACCCTCTAGCATCTTGCCAAGCCAAGTCTCTAGTCTCTTGTTTCTAGTCTCTAGCCTCTTGCCTCTAGCCAAGCCAAGTCTCTTGTCTCTCGTCTCGAGCTCGAGCCTCGAGCCTCTTGCCAAGCCAAGCCATGTCTCTAGCCTCGAGCCACTTGCCAAGCCAAGCCAAGCCTCTCTTCTCTGGTCTCTTGTCCCTTGTCTCTCATCTCTCGTCTCTGCTCTCTCGTCTCTCCTCTCTCCTCTCTTGCCTCGATGCTCTTGCTAAGCCAAGCCGTGTCTCCAGCCTCGATCCCCTTGCCAATCCAAACCAAACCTAGTCTCTAACCTCGAGCCTTTTGTCAAGCCAAGCCAAGTCTCTAGTCTCGAGCCTCTTGCTAAGCCAAACCGAGTCTCTAGCCTCGAGCCTCTGGCCAAGCTAAGTCTCTCGTCTCTCGTCTCTCGTCTCTCGTCTCTCCTCTCTCGTCTCTCCTCTCTCGTCTCTTGTCTCTCCTCTCTCCTCTCTTGCCTCGAGGCTCTTGCTAAGCCAAGCCGTGTCTCCAGCCTCGATCCCCTTGCCAATCCAAATCAAATCTAGTCTCTAGCCTTGAGCCTCTTGCAAATCCAAGCCAGGTCTCTAACCTCGAGCCTCTTGTCAAGCCAAGCCAAGTCTCTAGTCTCGAGCCTCTGGTCAAGCTAAGACTCTCATCTCTCGTCTCTCGTCTCTCCTCTCTCGTCTCTCCTCTCTCCTCTCTCGTCTCTCGTCTCTCGTCTCTCGTCTCTCCTCTCTCCTCTCTCCTCTCTCCTCTCTCCTGTCTCCTCTCTCCTCGCTCCTCCCTCCTCTCTCCTCTCTCGTCTCTCGTCTCTCATCTCTCGTCTCTGCTCTCTCCTTTCTGCTCTCTCCTCTCTCCTCTCTCCTCTCTCCTCTCGTGCCTCTTGCCAAGCCAAGCCAAGTCTCTAGCCTCGAGCCTCTTGCCAAGCCAAGCCATGTCTCTAGCCTCGAGCCACTTGCCAAGCCAAGCCAAGCCTCTCTTCTCTGGTCTCTTGTCTCTTGTCTCTCATCTCTCGTCTCTGCTCTCTCGTCTCTCCTCTCTCCTCTCTTGCCTCGAGGCTCTTGCTAAGCCAAGCCGTGTCACCAGCCTCGATCCCCTTGCCAATCCAAACCAAACCTAGTCTCTAGCCTCGAGCCTCTTGTCAAGCCAAGCCAAGTCTCTAGTCTCGAGCCTCTTGCTAAGCCAAACCGAGACTCTAGCATCGAGCCTCTGGCCAAGCTAAGTCTCTCGTCTCTCGTCTCTTGTCTCTCGTCTCTGCTCTCTCGTCTCTCGTCTCTGCTCTCTCGTCTTTCGTCTCTCGTCTCTCCTCTCTCGTCTCTCCTCTCTCGTCTCTCGTCTCTCCTCTCTCGTCTCTCCTCTCTCGTCTCTCGTCTCTCGTCTCTCGTCTCTCGTCTCTCGTCTCTCCTCTCTCCTCTCTCCTCTCTCCTCTCTCCTCTCTCATCTCTCGTCTCTCATCTCTCATCTCTCCTCTCTCGTCTCTCGTCTCTCGTCTCTCGTCTCTCGTCTCTTGTCTCTCATTTCTCATCTCTGCTCTCTCGTCTCTGCTCTCTCCTCTCTCCTCTCTCCTCTCGGGCCTCTTGCCAAGCCAACCCAAGTCTCTAGCCTCGAGCCTCTTGCCAAGCCAAGCCAAGTCTCTAGCCTCGAGCCACTTGCCAAGCCAAGTCATGTCTCTAGCCTCGAGCCTCTTGCCAAGCCAAGCCAAGTCTCTAGCCTCGATCCTCATGCCAAGCCAAGACAAGACTCTAGCCTCGAACCTCTAACCATGAGCATTCTGCCAAGCCAAGCCTAGTAGTACAAAGAAGGTTCACCAGATTGATTCCTGGGATGGCAGGACTTTCATATGAAGAAAGACTGGAAGAACTGGGCTTGTACTCGTTGGAATTTAGAAAATTGAGAGGGGATCTGATTGAAATGTATAAAATCCTAAAGGGATTGGACAGGCTAGATGCAGAAAGATTGTTCCCGATGATGGGGAAGTGCAGAACGAGGGGTCACAGTTTGAGGATAAAGGGGAAGCCTTTTCGGACCGAGATTAGGACAAACTTCTTCACGCAGAGAGTGGTGAATCTGTGGAATTCTCTGCCACAGGAAACAGTTGAGGCCAGTTCATTGGCTATATTTAAGAGGGAGTTAGATATGGCCCTTGTGGCTACGGGGATCAGGGTGTATGGAGGGAAGGCTGGTGCAGGGTTCTGAGTTGGATGATCAGCCATGATCATAATAAATGGCGGTGCAGGCTCGAAGGGCCGAATGGCCTACTCCTGCACCTATTTTCTATGCTTCTATGTTTCTCGTCTCTAGCCACGAGCCTCTTGCGAAGCCAAGCCAATTATCTCGTCTCTAGACTCTAGCCTCCAGCCGAGCCATGTCTCTAGGCTCTAGTCTCTAATCTCTACTCTCTAGCTCTAGCCTCTAGCCTCTGCCAAGCCAAGTCTATAGTCTCCAGTCTCTAGCAACTAGTCTCTAGCCTCTAGCCTCTAACCAAGCCAAGTCTCTAGTCTTTAGCCTCTAGCCTCCAGCATCTAGCCTCTATCCATTAGCAAAGCCAAGCTAAGCCAAGCCTCCAGAATCTATCCTCTAGCCAAGCCAAGTCTCTAGCCTCTAGCCTCCAGCCTCTTGCCAAGCCACGTCTCTAGCCTCTAGCCCTTATCCTCTAGCCAAGCCAAGTCTCCAGCCTCTACCCTCTAACCTCTTGCCAAGCCAATTCTCTAGTCTCTAGTCTCTATCATCTTGCCGCTAGCCTCTAGCTTCTAGCCAAGCAAAGTCTCTCATCTACCAGCTCGAGCCTCGAGCCTCTTGCCAAGCCATGCCAAGCCACGTCTCTAGCCTCGAGCCTCCAGCTTCGAACCACTTGCCAAGCCAAGCCAGGTCGCTAACCTCGAGCCTCTTGCCAAGCCAAGCCCAGTCTCTAGCCTGGAGCCTCTTGCAAATCCAAACCAGGTCTCTAACCTCGAGCCTCTTGCCAAGCCAAACCAAGTCTCTCGCCTCGACCCTCTAGCCAAGCCAAGTCTCTGCTCTCTTGTCTTCGTCTCTTGTCTCTCCTCTCTCGTCTCTCCTCTTTCGTCTCTCCTCTCTCCTCTCTCCTCTCTCCTCTTTCCTCTCTCCTCTATCCTCTCTCCTCTCTCCTCTCTCCTCTTTCCTCTCTCCTCTTTCCTCTCTCCTCTCTCCTCTCTCCTCTCTCCTCTCTCCTCTCTCGTCTCTCGTCTCTCATCTCTTGCTAAGCCAAGCCAATCCTCTAGCCTCGAGCCTCTGGCCAAGCCAAGCCAAGTCGCTGGCATCGATCCTCTTGCCACACCAAGCCAAGCCTAGGATCTAGCCTCGAGCCTCCTGCAAGGCCAAGCCAGGTCTCTAACCTCGAGCATCTTGCCGAGCCAAGCCAAGTCTCTAGTCTCTACTCTCTAGTCTCTAGTCTCTAGCAACTGGTCTCTAGCCTCTAGCCTCTAGTCTCTTGCCAAGGCATGTCTCTAGTCTCTCGTGTCTAGTCTACAGCGTCTTCTCTCTAGCCTCTAGCCTCTAACAAAGCCAAGTCTCTAGTCTCTAGCCTCCAGCCTCTATCCTCTAGCCAAGCCAAGCCAAGCCAAGCCAAGCCACATCTCTAGCCTCTAGCCGCTAGTCTCTTGCCAACGCATGTCTCTAGTCTCTCGTGTCTAGTCTATAGCATCTTCTCTCTAGTCTCTAGCCTCCAGCCTCTATCCTCTAGCCAAGCCAAGCCAAGCCAAGACAAGCCACATCTCTAGCCTCTAGCCTCTAGTCTCTTGCCAACGCATGTCTATAGTCTCTCGTGTCTAGTCTATAGCGATTCTCTCTAGTCTCTAGCCTCTAACAAAGCCAAGTCTCTAGTCTCTAGCCTCCAGCCTCTATCCTCTAGCCAAGCCAAGCCAAGCCACATCTCTAGCCTCTAGCCAAGCCAAGTCTCTAGCCTCTACCCTCTAGCATCTTGCCAAGCCAAGTCTCTAGTCTCTTGTTTCTAGTCTCTAGCCTCTTGCCTCTAGCCAAGCCAAGTCTCTTGTCTCTCGTCTCGAGCTCGAGCCTCGAGCCTCTTGCCAAGCCAAGCCATGTCTCTAGCCTCGAGCCACTTGCCAAGCCAAGCCAAGCCTCTCTTCTCTGGTCTCTTGTCCCTTGTCTCTCATCTCTCGTCTCTGCTCTCTCGTCTCTCCTCTCTCCTCTCTTGCCTCGATGCTCTTGCTAAGCCAAGCCGTGTCTCCAGCCTCGATCCCCTTGCCAATCCAAACCAAACCTAGTCTCTAACCTCGAGCCTTTTGTCAAGCCAAGCCAAGTCTCTAGTCTCGAGCCTCTTGCTAAGCCAAACCGAGTCTCTAGCCTCGAGCCTCTGGCCAAGCTAAGTCTCTCGTCTCTCGTCTCTCGTCTCTCGTCTCTCCTCTCTCGTCTCTTGTCTCTCCTCTCTCCTCTCTTGCCTCGAGGCTCTTGCTAAGCCAAGCCGTGTCTCCAGCCTCGATCCCCTTGCCAATCCAAATCAAATCTAGTCTCTAGCCTTGAGCCTCTTGCAAATCCAAGCCAGGTCTCTAACCTCGAGCCTCTTGTCAAGCCAAGCCAAGTCTCTAGTCTCGAGCCTCTGGTCTAGCTAAGACTCTCATCTCTCGTCTCTCGTCTCTCCTCTCTCGTCTCTCCTCTCTCCTCTCTCGTCTCTCGTCTCTCGTCTCTCGTCTCTCCTCTCTCCTCTCTCCTCTCTCCTGTCTCCTCTCTCCTCGCTCCTCCCTCCTCTCTCCTCTCTCGTCTCTCGTCTCTCATCTCTCGTCTCTGCTCTCTCCTTTCTGCTCTCTCCTCTCTCCTCTCTCCTCTCTCCTCTCGTGCCTCTTGCCAAGCCAAGCCAAGTCTCTAGCCTCGAGCCTCTTGCCAAGCCAAGCCATGTCTCTAGCCTCGAGCCACTTGCCAAGCCAAGCCAAGCCTCTCTTCTCTGGTCTCTTGTCTCTTGTCTCTCATCTCTCGTCTCTGCTCTCTCGTCTCTCCTCTCTCCTCTCTTGCCTCGAGGCTCTTGCTAAGCCAAGCCGTGTCACCAGCCTCGATCCCCTTGCCAATCCAAACCAAACCTAGTCTCTAGCCTCGAGCCTCTTGTCAAGCCAAGCCAAGTCTCTAGTCTCGAGCCTCTTGCTAAGCCAAACCGAGACTCTAGCATCGAGCCTCTGGCCAAGCTAAGTCTCTCGTCTCTCGTCTCTTGTCTCTCGTCTCTGCTCTCTCGTCTCTCGTCTCTGCTCTCTCGTCTTTCATCTCTCGTCTCTCCTCTCTCGTCTCTCCTCTCTCGTCTCTCGTCTCTCCTCTCTCGTCTCTCCTCTCTCGTCTCTCCTCTCTCGTCTCTCGTCTCTCGTCTCTCGTCTCTCCTCTCTCCTCTCTCCTCTCTCCTCTCTCCTCTCTCATCTCTCGTCTCTCATCTCTCCTCTCTCGTCTCTCGTCTCTCGTCTCTCGTCTCTCGTCTCTTGTCTCTCATTTCTCATCTCTGCTCTCTCGTCTCTGCTCTCTCCTCTCTCCTCTCTCCTCTCGGGCCTCTTGCCAAGCCAACCCAAGTCTCTAGCCTCGAGCCTCTTGCCAAGCCAAGCCAAGTCTCTAGCCTCGAGCCACTTGCCAAGCCAAGTCATGTCTCTAGCCTCGAGCCTCTTGCCAAGCCAAGCCAAGTCTCTAGCCTCGATCCTCATGCCAAGCCAAGACAAGACTCTAGCCTCGAACCTCTAACCACGAGCATTCTGCCAAGCCAAGCCTAGTAGTACAAAGAAGGTTCACCAGATTGATTCCTGGGATGGCAGGACTTTCATATGAAGAAAGACTGGAAGAACTGGGCTTGTACTCGTTGGAATTTAGAAAATTGAGAGGGGATCTGATTGAAATGTATAAAATCCTAAAGGGATTGGACAGGCTAGATGCAGAAAGATTGTTCCCGATGATGGGGAAGTGCAGAACGAGGGGTCACAGTTTGAGGATAAAGGGGAAGCCTTTTCGGACCGAGATTAGGACAAACTTCTTCACGCAGAGAGTGGTGAATCTGTGGAATTCTCTGCCACAGGAAACAGTTGAGGCCAGTTCATTGGCTATATTTAAGAGGGAGTTAGATATGGCCCTTGTGGCTACGGGGATCAGTGGGTATGGAGGGAAGGCTGGTGCAGGGTTCTGAGTTGGATGATCAGCCATGATCATAATAAATGGCGGTGCAGGCTCGAAGGGCCGAATGGCCTACTCCTGCACCTATTTTCTATGCTTCTATGTTTCTCGTCTCTAGCCACAAGCCTCTTGCGAAGCCAAGCCAATTATCTCGTCTCTAGACTCTAGCCTCCAGCCGAGCCATGTCTCTAGGCTCTAGTCTCTAATCTCTACTCTCTAGCTCTAGCCTCTAGCCTCTGCCAAGCCAAGTCTATAGTCTCCAGTCTCTAGCAACTAGTCTCTAGCCTCTAGCCTCTAACCAAGCCAAGTCTCTAGTCTTTAGCCTCTAGCCTCCAGCATCTAGCCTCTATCCATTAGCAAAGCCAAGCTAAGCCAAGCCTCCAGAATCTATCCTCTAGCCAAGCCAAGTCTCTAGCCTCTAGCCTCCAGCCTCTTGCCAAGCCATGTCTCTAGCCTCTAGCCCTTATCCTCTAGCCAAGCCAAGTCTCCAGCCTCTACCCTCTAACCTCTTGCCAAGCCAATTCTCTAGTCTCTAGTCTCTATCATCTTGCCGCTAGCCTCTAGCTTCTAGCCAAGCAAAGTCTCTCATCTACCAGCTCGAGCCTCGAGCCTCTTGCCAAGCCATGCCAAGCCACGTCTCTAGCCTCGAGCCTCCAGCTTCGAACCACTTGCCAAGCCAAGCCAGGTCGCTAACCTCGAGCCTCTTGCCAAGACAAGCCCAGTCTCTAGACTCGACCCTCTAGCCAAGCCAAGTCTCTGCTCTCTTGTCTTCGTCTCTTGTCTCTCCTCTCTCCTCTCTCCTCTCTCGTCTCTCCTCTCTCCTCTCTCCTCTCTCCTCTCTCCTCTCTCCTCTCTCCTCTCTCCTCTCTCCTCTCTCGTCTCTCGTCTCTCGTCTCTCGTCTCTCGTCTCTCGTCTCTCATCTCTTGCTAAGCCAAGCCAATTCTCTAGCCTCGAGCCTCTGGCCAAGCCAAGCCAAGTCGCTGGCATCGAGCCTCTTGCCACACCAAGCCAAGCCTAGTATCTAGCCTCGAGCCTCTTGCAAAGCCAAGCCAGGTCTCTAACCTCGAGCCTCTTGCCGAGCCAAGCCAAGTCTCCTGCTTCTACCCTCTAGCATCTTGCCAAGCCAAGTCTCTAGTCTCTACTCTCTAGTCTCTAGTCTCTACCAACTGGTCTCTAGCCTCTAGTCTCTAGTCTCTTGCCAATGCATGTCTCTAGTCTCTCGTGTCTAGTCTATAGCATCTTCTCTCTAGCCTCTAGCCTCTAACCTCTGGCCTACTCCTGCACCTATTTTCTATGCTTCTATGTTTCTCGTCTCTAGCCTCGAGCCTCTTGCGAAGCCAAGCCAATTATCTCGTCTCTAGACTCTAGCCTCCAGCCGAGCCATGTCTCTAGGCTCTAGTCTCTAATCTCTACTCTCTAGCTCTAGCCTCTAGCCTCTGCCAAGCCAAATCTATAGTCTCCAGTCTCTAGCAACTAGTCTCTAGCCTCTAGCCAAGCCAAGTCTCTAGTCTTTAGCCTCTAGCCTCCAGCATCTAGCCTCTATCCATTAGCAAAGCCAAGCTAAGCCAAGCCTCCAGAATCTATCCTCTAGCCAAGCCAAGTCTCTAGCCTCTAGCCTCCAGCCTCTTGCCAAGCCACGTCTCTAGCCTCTAGCCCTTATCCTCTAGCCAAGCCAAGTCTCCAGCCTCTACCCTCTAACCTCTTGCCAAGCCAATTCTCTAGTCTCTAGTCTCTATCATCTTGCCGCTAGCCTCTAGCTTCTAGCCAAGCAAAGTCTCTCATCTACCAGCTCGAGCCTCGAGCCTCTTGCCAAGCCATGCCAAGCCACGTCTCTAGCCTCGAGCCTCCAGCTTCGAACCACTTGCCAAGCCAAGCCAGGTCGCTAACCTCGAGCCTCTTGCCAAGCCAAGCCCAGTCTCTAGCCTGGAGCCTCTTGCAAAGCCAAACCAGGTCTCTAACCTCGAGCCTCTTGCCAAGCCAAACCAAGTCTCTCGCCTCGACCCTCTAGCCAAGCCAAGTCTCTGCTCTCTTGTCTTCGTCTCTTGTCTCTCCTCTCTCATCTCTCCTCTCTCGTCTCTCCTCTCTCCTCTCTCCTCTCTCCTCTTTCCTCTCTCCTCTATCCTCTCTCCTCTCTCCTCTCTCCTCTTTCCTCTCTCCTCTTTCCTCTCTCCTCTTTCCTCTCTCCTCTCTCCTCTCTCCTCTCTCCTCTCTCCTCTCTCCTCTCTCCTCTCTCCTCTCTCGTCTCTCGTCTCTCATCTCTTGCTAAGCCAAGCCAATTCTCTAGCCTCGAGCCTCTGGCCAAGCCAAGCCAAGTCGCTGGCATCGATCCTCTTGCCACACCAAGCCAAGCCTAGGATCTAGCCTCGAGCCTCCTGCAAGGCCAAGCCAGGTCTCTAACCTCGAGCATCTTGCCGAGCCAAGCCAAGTCTCTAGTCTCTACTCTCTAGTCTCTAGTCTCTAGCAACTGGTCTCTAGCCTCTAGCCTCTAGTCTCTTGCCAAGGCATGTCTCTAGTCTCTCGTGTCTAGTCTACAGCGTCTTCTCTCTAGCCTCTAGCCTCTAACAAAGCCAAGTCTCTAGTCTCTAGCCTCCAGCCTCTATCCTCTAGCCAAGCCAAGCCAAGCCAAGCCAAGCCACATCTCTAGCCTCTAGCCGCTAGTCTCTTGCCAACGCATGTCTCTAGTCTCTCGTGTCTAGTCTATAGCATCTTCTCTCTAGTCTCTAGCCTCCAGCCTCTATCCTCTAGCCAAGCCAAGCCAAGCCAAGACAAGCCACATCTCTAGCCTCTACCTCTAGTCTCTTGCCAACGCATGTCTATAGTCTCTCGTGTCTAGTCTATAGCGTCTTCTCTCTAGTCTCTAGCCTCTAACAAAGCCAAGTCTCTAGTCTCTAGCCTCCAGCCTCTATCCTCTAGCCAAGCCAAGCCAAGCCACATCTCTAGCCTCTAGCCAAGCCAAGTCTCTAGCCTCTACCCTCTAGCATCTTGCCAAGCCAAGTCTCTAGTCTCTTGTTTCTAGTCTCTAGCCTCTTGCCTCTAGCCAAGCCAAGTCTCTTGTCTCTCGTCTCGAGCTCGAGCCTCGAGCCTCTTGCCAAGCCAAGCCATGTCTCTAGCCTCGAGCCACTTGCCAAGCCAAGCCAAGCCTCTCTTCTCTGGTCTCTTGTCCCTTGTCTCTCATCTCTCGTCTCTGCTCTCTCGTCTCTCCTCTCTCCTCTCTTGCCTCGATGCTCTTGCTAAGCCAAGCCGTGTCTCCAGCCTCGATCCCCTTGCCAATCCAAACCAAACCTAGTCTCTAACCTCGAGCCTTTTGTCAAGCCAAGCCAAGTCTCTAGTCTCGAGCCTCTTGCTAAGCCAAACCGAGTCTCTAGCCTCGAGCCTCTGGCCAAGCTAAGTCTCTCGTCTCTCGTCTCTCGTCTCTCGTCTCTCCTCTCTCGTCTCTCCTCTCTCGTCTCTTGTCTCTCCTCTCTCCTCTCTTGCCTCGAGGCTCTTGCTAAGCCAAGCCGTGTCTCCAGCCTCGATCCCCTTGCCAATCCAAATCAAATCTAGTCTCTAGCCTTGAGCCTCTTGCAAATCCAAGCCAGGTCTCTAACCTCGAGCCTCTTGTCAAGCCAAGCCAAGTCTCTAGTCTCGAGCCTCTGGTCAAGCTAAGACTCTCATCTCTCGTCTCTCGTCTCTCCTCTCTCGTCTCTCCTCTCTCCTCTCTCGTCTCTCGTCTCTCGTCTCTCGTCTCTCCTCTCTCCTCTCTCCTCTCTCCTCTCTCCTGTCTCCTCTCTCCTCGCTCCTCCCTCCTCTCTCCTCTCTCGTCTCTCGTCTCTCATCTCTCGTCTCTGCTCTCTCCTTTCTGCTCTCTCCTCTCTCCTCTCTCCTCTCTCCTCTCGTGCCTCTTGCCAAGCCAAGCCAAGTCTCTAGCCTCGAGCCTCTTGCCAAGCCAAGCCATGTCTCTAGCCTCGAGCCACTTGCCAAGCCAAGCCAAGCCTCTCTTCTCTGGTCTCTTGTCTCTTGTCTCTCATCTCTCGTCTCTGCTCTCTCGTCTCTCCTCTCTCCTCTCTTGCCTCGAGGCTCTTGCTAAGCCAAGCCGTGTCACCAGCCTCGATCCCCTTGCCAATCCAAACCAAACCTAGTCTCTAGCCTCGAGCCTCTTGTCAAGCCAAGCCAAGTCTCTAGTCTCGAGCCTCTTGCTAAGCCAAACCGAGACTCTAGCATCGAGCCTCTGGCCAAGCTAAGTCTCTCGTCTCTCGTCTCTTGTCTCTCGTCTCTGCTCTCTCGTCTCTCGTCTCTGCTCTCTCGTCTTTCGTCTCTCGTCTCTCCTCTCTCGTCTCTCCTCTCTCGTCTCTCGTCTCTCCTCTCTCGTCTCTCCTCTCTCGTCTCTCGTCTCTCGTCTCTCGTCTCTCGTCTCTCGTCTCTCCTCTCTCCTCTCTCCTCTCTCCTCTCTCCTCTCTCATCTCTCGTCTCTCATCTCTCCTCTCTCGTCTCTCGTCTCTCGTCTCTCGTCTCTCGTCTCTTGTCTCTCATTTCTCATCTCTGCTCTCTCGTCTCTGCTCTCTCCTCTCTCCTCTCTCCTCTCGGGCCTCTTGCCAAGCCAACCCAAGTCTCTAGCCTCGAGCCTCTTGCCAAGCCAAGCCAAGTCTCTAGCCTCGATCCTCATGCCAAGCCAAGACAAGACTCTAGCCTCGAACCTCTAACCATGAGCATTCTGCCAAGCCAAGCCTAGTAGTACAAAGAAGGTTCACCAGATTGATTCCTGGGATGGCAGGACTTTCATATGAAGAAAGACTGGAAGAACTGGGCTTGTACTCGTTGGAATTTAGAAAATTGAGAGGGGATCTGATTGAAATGTATAAAATCCTAAAGGGATTGGACAGGCTAGATGCAGAAAGATTGTTCCCGATGATGGGGAAGTGCAGAACGAGGGGTCACAGTTTGAGGATAAAGGGGAAGCCTTTTCGGACCGAGATTAGGACAAACTTCTTCACGCAGAGAGTGGTGAATCTGTGGAATTCTCTGCCACAGGAAACAGTTGAGGCCAGTTCATTGGCTATATTTAAGAGGGAGTTAGATATGGCCCTTGTGGCTACGGGGATCAGGGTGTATGGAGGGAAGGCTGGTGCAGGGTTCTGAGTTGGATGATCAGCCATGATCATAATAAATGGCGGTGCAGGCTCGAAGGGCCGAATGGCCTACTCCTGCACCTATTTTCTATGCTTCTATGTTTCTCGTCTCTAGCCACGAGCCTCTTGCGAAGCCAAGCCAATTATCTCGTCTCTAGACTCTAGCCTCCAGCCGAGCCATGTCTCTAGGCTCTAGTCTCTAAACTCTACTCTCTAGCTCTAGCCTCTAGCCTCTGCCAAGCCAAGTCTATAGTCTCCAGTCTCTAGCAACTAGTCTCTAGCCTCTAGCCTCTAACCAAGCCAAGTCTCTAGTCTTTAGCCTCTAGCCTCCAGCATCTAGCCTCTATCCATTAGCAAAGCCAAGCTAAGCCAAGCCTCCAGAATCTATCCTCTAGCCAAGCCAAGTCTCTAGCCTCTAGCCTCCAGCCTCTTGCCAAGCCACGTCTCTAGCCTCTAGCCCTTATCCTCTAGCCAAGCCAAGTCTCCAGTCTCTACCCTCTAACCTCTTGCCAAGCCAATTCTCTAGTCTCTAGTCTCTATCATCTTGCCGCTAGCCTCTAGCTTCTAGCCAAGCAAAGTCTCTCATCTACCAGCTCGAGCCTCGAGCCTCTTGCCAAGCCATGCCAAGCCACGTCTCTAGCCTCGAGCCTCCAGCTTCGAACCACTTGCCAAGCCAAGCCAGGTCGCTAACCTCGAGCCTCTTGCCAAGCCAAGCCCAGTCTCTAGCCTGGAGCCTCTTGCAAATCCAAACCAGGTCTCTAACCTCGAGCCTCTTGCCAAGCCAAACCAAGTCTCTCGCCTCGACCCTCTAGCCAAGCCAAGTCTCTGCTCTCTTGTCTTCGTCTCTTGTCTCTCCTCTCTCGTCTCTCCTCTTTCGTCTCTCCTCTCTCCTCTCTCCTCTCTCCTCTTTCCTCTCTCCTCTATCCTCTCTCCTCTCTCCTCTCTCCTCTTTCCTCTCTCCTCTTTCCTCTCTCCTCTCTCCTCTCTCCTCTCTCCTCTCTCCTCTCTCCTCTCTCGTCTCTCGTCTCTCATCTCTTGCTAAGCCAAGCCAATCCTCTAGCCTCGAGCCTCTGGCCAAGCCAAGCCAAGTCGCTGGCATCGATCCTCTTGCCACACCAAGCCAAGCCTAGGATCTAGCCTCGAGCCTCCTGCAAGGCCAAGCCAGGTCTCTAACCTCGAGCATCTTGCCGAGCCAAGCCAAGTCTCTAGTCTCTACTCTCTAGTCTCTAGTCTCTAGCAACTGGTCTCTAGCCTCTAGCCTCTAGTCTCTTGCCAAGGCATGTCTCTAGTCTCTCGTGTCTAGTCTACAGCGTCTTCTCTCTAGCCTCTAGCCTCTAACAAAGCCAAGTCTCTAGTCTCTAGCCTCCAGCCTCTATCCTCTAGCCAAGCCAAGCCAAGCCAAGCCAAGCCACATCTCTAGCCTCTAGCCGCTAGTCTCTTGCCAACGCATGTCTCTAGTCTCTCGTGTCTAGTCTATAGCATCTTCTCTCTAGTCTCTAGCCTCCAGCCTCTATCCTCTAGCCAAGCCAAGCCAAGCCAAGACAAGCCACATCTCTAGCCTCTAGCCTCTAGTCTCTTGCCAACGCATGTCTATAGTCTCTCGTGTCTAGTCTATAGCGTCTTCTCTCTAGTCTCTAGCCTCTAACAAAGCCAAGTCTCTAGTCTCTAGCCTCCAGCCTCTATCCTCTAGCCAAGCCAAGCCAAGCCACATCTCTAGCCTCTAGCCAAGCCAAGTCTCTAGCCTCTACCCTCTAGCATCTTGCCAAGCCAAGTCTCTAGTCTCTTGTTTCTAGTCTCTAGCCTCTTGCCTCTAGCCAAGCCAAGTCTCTTGTCTCTCGTCTCGAGCTCGAGCCTCGAGCCTCTTGCCAAGCCAAGCCATGTCTCTAGCCTCGAGCCACTTGCCAAGCCAAGCCAAGCCTCTCTTCTCTGGTCTCTTGTCCCTTGTCTCTCATCTCTCGTCTCTGCTCTCTCGTCTCTCCTCTCTCCTCTCTTGCCTCGATGCTCTTGCTAAGCCAAGCCGTGTCTCCAGCCTCGATCCCCTTGCCAATCCAAACCAAACCTAGTCTCTAACCTCGAGCCTTTTGTCAAGCCAAGCCAAGTCTCTAGTCTCGAGCCTCTTGCTAAGCCAAACCGAGTCTCTAGCCTCGAGCCTCTGGCCAAGCTAAGTCTCTCGTCTCTCGTCTCTCGTCTCTCGTCTCTCCTCTCTCGTCTCTCCTCTCTCGTCTCTTGTCTCTCCTCTCTCCTCTCTTGCCTCGAGGCTCTTGCTAAGCCAAGCCGTGTCTCCAGCCTCGATCCCCTTGCCAATCCAAATCAAATCTAGTCTCTAGCCTTGAGCCTCTTGCAAATCCAAGCCAGGTCTCTAACCTCGAGCCTCTTGTCAAGCCAAGCCAAGTCTCTAGTCTCGAGCCTCTGGTCAAGCTAAGACTCTCATCTCTCGTCTCTCGTCTCTCCTCTCTCGTCTCTCCTCTCTCCTCTCTCGTCTCTCGTCTCTCGTCTCTCGTCTCTCCTCTCTCCTCTCTCCTCTCTCCTGTCTCCTCTCTCCTCGCTCCTCCCTCCTCTCTCCTCTCTCGTCTCTCGTCTCTCATCTCTCGTCTCTGCTCTCTCCTTTCTGCTCTCTCCTCTCTCCTCTCTCCTCTCTCCTCTCGTGCCTCTTGCCAAGCCAAGCCAAGTCTCTAGCCTCGAGCCTCTTGCCAAGCCAAGCCATGTCTCTAGCCTCGAGCCACTTGCCAAGCCAAGCCAAGCCTCTCTTCTCTGGTCTCTTGTCTCTTGTCTCTCATCTCTCGTCTCTGCTCTCTCGTCTCTCCTCTCTCCTCTCTTGCCTCGAGGCTCTTGCTAAGCCAAGCCGTGTCACCAGCCTCGATCCCCTTGCCAATCCAAACCAAACCTAGTCTCTAGCCTCGAGCCTCTTGTCAAGCCAAGCCAAGTCTCTAGTCTCGAGCCTCTTGCTAAGCCAAACCGAGACTCTAGCATCGAGCCTCTGGCCAAGCTAAGTCTCTCGTCTCTCGTCTCTTGTCTCTCGTCTCTGCTCTCTCGTCTCTCGTCTCTGCTCTCTCGTCTTTCGTCTCTCGTCTCTCCTCTCTCGTCTCTCCTCTCTCGTCTCTCGTCTCTCCTCTCTCGTCTCTCCTCTCTCGTCTCTCCTCTCTCGTCTCTCGTCTCTCGTCTCTCGTCTCTCCTCTCTCCTCTCTCCTCTCTCCTCTCTCCTCTCTCATCTCTCGTCTCTCATCTCTCCTCTCTCGTCTCTCGTCTCTCGTCTCTCGTCTCTCGTCTCTTGTCTCTCATTTCTCATCTCTGCTCTCTCGTCTCTGCTCTCTCCTCTCTCCTCTCTCCTCTCGGGCCTCTTGCCAAGCCAACCCAAGTCTCTAGCCTCGAGCCTCTTGCCAAGCCAAGCCAAGTCTCTAGCCTCGAGCCACTTGCCAAGCCAAGTCATGTCTCTAGCCTCGAGCCTCTTGCCAAGCCAAGCCAAGTCTCTAGCCTCGATCCTCATGCCAAGCCAAGACAAGACTCTAGCCTCGAACCTCTAACCACGAGCATTCTGCCAAGCCAAGCCTAGTAGTACAAAGAAGGTTCACCAGATTGATTCCTGGGATGGCAGGACTTTCATATGAAGAAAGACTGGAAGAACTGGGCTTGTACTCGTTGGAATTTAGAAAATTGAGAGGGGATCTGATTGAAATGTATAAAATCCTAAAGGGATTGGACAGGCTAGATGCAGAAAGATTGTTCCCGATGATGGGGAAGTGCAGAACGAGGGGTCACAGTTTGAGGATAAAGGGGAAGCCTTTTCGGACCGAGATTAGGACAAACTTCTTCACGCAGAGAGTGGTGAATCTGTGGAATTCTCTGCCACAGGAAACAGTTGAGGCCAGTTCATTGGCTATATTTAAGAGGGAGTTAGATATGGCCCTTGTGGCTACGGGGATCAGGGGGTATGGAGGGAAGGCTGGTGCAGGGTTCTGAGTTGGATGATCAGCCATGATCATAATAAATGGCGGTGCAGGCTCGAAGGGCCGAATGGCCTACTCCTGCACCTATTTTCTATGCTTCTATGTTTCTCGTCTCTAGCCACAAGCCTCTTGCGAAGCCAAGCCAATTATCTCGTCTCTAGACTCTAGCCTCCAGCCGAGCCATGTCTCTAGGCTCTAGTCTCTAATCTCTACTCTCTAGCTCTAGCCTCTAGCCTCTGCCAAGCCAAGTCTATAGTCTCCAGTCTCTAGCAACTAGTCTCTAGCAACTAGCCTCTAGCCTCTAACCAAGCCAAGTCTATAGTCTTTAGCCTCTAGCCTCCAGCATCTAGCCTCTATCCATTAGCAAAGCCAAGCTAAGCCAAGCCTCCAGAATCTATCCTCTAGCCAAGCCAAGTCTCTAGCCTCTAGCCTCCAGCCTCTTGCCAAGCCATGTCTCTAGCCTCTAGCCCTTATCCTCCAGCCAAGCCAAGTCTCCAGCCTCTACCCTCTAACCTCTTGCCAAGCCAATTCTCTAGTCTCTAGTCTCTATCATCTTGCCGCTAGCCTCTAGCTTCTAGCCAAGCAAAGTCTCTCATCTACCAGCTCGAGCCTCGAGCCTCTTGCCAAGCCATGCCAAGCCACGTCTCTAGCCTCGAGCCTCCAGCTTCGAACCACTTGCCAAGCCAAGCCAGGTCGCTAACCTCGAGCCTCTTGCCAAGCCAAGCCCAGTCTCTAGCCTGGAGCCTCTTGCAAAGCCAAACCAGGTCTCTAACCTCGAGCCTCTTGCCAAGCCAAACCAAGTCTCTCGCCTCGACCCTCTAGCCAAGCCAAGTCTCTGCTCTCTTGTCTTCGTCTCTTGTCTCTCCTCTCTCGTCTCTCCTCTTTCGTCTCTCCTCTCTCCTCTCTCCTCTCTCCTCTTTCCTCTCTCCTCTATCCTCTCTCCTCTCTCCTCTCTCCTCTTTCCTCTCTCCTCTTTCCTCTCTCCTCTCTCCTCTCTCCTCTCTCCTCTCTCCTCTCTCGTCTCTCGTCTCTCATCTCTTGCTAAGCCAAGCCAATCCTCTAGCCTCGAGCCTCTGGCCAAGCCAAGCCAAGTCGCTGGCATCGATCCTCTTGCCACACCAAGCCAAGCCTAGGATCTAGCCTCGAGCCTCCTGCAAGGCCAAGCCAGGTCTCTAACCTCGAGCATCTTGCCGAGCCAAGCCAAGTCTCTAGTCTCTACTCTCTAGTCTCTAGTCTCTAGCAACTGGTCTCTAGCCTCTAGCCTCTAGTCTCTTGCCAAGGCATGTCTCTAGTCTCTCGTGTCTAGTCTACAGCGTCTCTCTCTCTAGCCTCTAGCCTCTAACAAAGCCAAGTCTCTAGTCTCTAGCCTCCAGCCTCTATCCTCTAGCCAAGCCAAGCCAAGCCAAGCCAAGCCACATCTCTAGCCTCTAGCCGCTAGTCTCTTGCCAACGCATGTCTCTAGTCTCTCGTGTCTAGTCTATAGCATCTTCTCTCTAGTCTCTAGCCTCCAGCCTCTATCCTCTAGCCAAGCCAAGCCAAGCCAAGACAAGCCACATCTCTAGCCTCTAGCCTCTAGTCTCTTGCCAACGCATGTCTATAGTCTCTCGTGTCTAGTCTATAGCGTCTTCTCTCTAGTCTCTAGCCTCTAACAAAGCCAAGTCTCTAGTCTCTAGCCTCCAGCCTCTATCCTCTAGCCAAGCCAAGCCAAGCCACATCTCTAGCCTCTAGCCAAGCCAAGTCTCTAGCCTCTACCCTCTAGTTTCTAGTCTCTAGCCTCTAGTCTCTAGCCTCTTGCCTCTAGCCAAGCCAAGTCTCTTGTCTCTCGTCTCGAGCTCGAGCCTCGAGCCTCTTGCCAAGCCAAGCCATGTCTCTAGCCTCGAGCCACTTGCCAAGCCAAGCCAAGCCTCTCTTCTCTGGTCTCTTGTCCCTTGTCTCTCATCTCTCGTCTCTGCTCTCTCGTCTCTCCTCTCTCCTCTCTTGCCTCGATGCTCTTGCTAAGCCAAGCCGTGTCTCCAGCCTCGATCCCCTTGCCAATCCAAACCAAACCTAGTCTCTAACCTCGAGCCTTTTGTCAAGCCAAGCCAAGTCTCTAGTCTCGAGCCTCTTGCTAAGCCAAACCGAGTCTCTAGCCTCGAGCCTCTGGCCAAGCTAAGTCTCTCGTCTCTCGTCTCTCGTCTCTCGTCTCTCCTCTCTTGTCTCTCGTCTCTCGTCTCTCCTCTCTCCTCTCTTGCCTCGAGGCTCTTGCTAAGCCAAGCCGTGTCTCCAGCCTCGATCCCCTTGCCAATCCAAATCAAATCTAGTCTCTAGCCTTGAGCCTCTTGCAAATCCAAGCCAGGTCTCTAACCTCGAGCCTCTTGTCAAGCCAAGCCAAGTCTCTAGTCTCGAGCCTCTGGCCAAGCTAAGACTCTCATCTCTCGTCTCTCGTCTCTCCTCTCTCCTCTCTCGTCTCTCCTCTCTCCTCTCTCGTCTCTCGTCTCTCGTCTCTCGTCTCTCCTCTCTCCTCTCTCCTCTCTCCTGTCTCCTCTCTCCTCGCTCCTCCCTCCTCTCTCCTCTCTCGTCTCTCGTCTCTCATCTCTCGTCTCTGCTCTCTCCTCTCTGCTCTCTCCTCTCTCCTCTCTCCTCTCTCCTCTCGTGCCTCTTGCCAAGCCAAGCCAAGTCTCTAGCCTCGAGCCTCTTGCAAAGCCAAGCCAGGTCTCTAACCTCGAGCCTCTTGCCAAGCCAAACCAAGTCTCTCACCTCGACCCTCTAGCCAAGCCAAGTCTCTGCTCTCTTGTCTTCGTCTCTTGTCTCTCCTCTCTCGTCTCTCCTCTCTCCTCTCTCCTCTCTCCTCTCTCCTCTCTCCTCTGTCCTCTCTCCTCTGTCCTCTCTCCTCTCTCCTCTCTCCTCTCTCCTCTCTCCTCTCTCCTCTCTCCTCTCTCCTCTCTCCTCTCTCGTCTCTCGTCTCTCATCTCTTGCTAAGCCAAGCCAATTCTCTAGCCTCGAGCCTCTGGCCAAGCCAAGCCAAGTCGCTGGCATCGAGCCTCTTGCCACACCAAGCCAAGCCTAGGATCTCGCCTCGAGCCTCTTGCAAAGCCAAGCCAGGTCTCTAACCTCGAGCATCTTGCCGAGCCAAGCCAAGTCTCCAGCCTCTACCCTCTAGCATCTTGCCAAGCCAAGTCTCTAGTCTCTACTCTCTAGTCTCTAGTCTCTAGCAACTGGTCTCTAGCCTCTAGCCTCTAGTCTCATGCCAACGCATGTCTCTAGTCTCTCGTGTCTAGTCTATAGCGTCTTCTCTCTAGCCTCTAGCCTCTAACAAAGCCAAGTCTCTAGTCTCTAGCCTCCAGCCTCTATCCTCTAGCCAAGCCAAGCCAAGCCACGTCTCTAGCATCTTGCCAAGCCAAGTCTCTAGTCTCTTGTTTCTAGTCTCTAGCCTCTTGCCTCTAGCCAAGCCAAGTCTCATGTCTCTCGTCTCGAGCCTCGAGCCTCTTGCCAAGCCAAGCCATGTCTCTAGCCTCGAGCCCCTTGCCAAGCCCAGCCAAGCCTCTCTTCTCTGGTCTCTTGTCTCTTGTCTCTCATCTCTCGTCTCTCCTCTCTCCTCTCTTGCCTCGAGGCTCTTGCTAAGCTAAGCCGTGTCTCCAGCCTCGATCCCCTTGCCAATCCAAATGAAATCTAGTCTCTAGCCTCGAGCCTCTTGCAAATCCAAGCCAGGTCTCTAACCTCGATCCTCTTGTCAAGCCAAGCCAAGTCTCTAGTCTCGAGCCTCTGGCCAAGCTAAGTCTCTCGTCTCTCGTCTCTCGTCTCTCGTCTCTCGTCTCTCGTCTCTCGTCTCTCGTCTCTCGTCTCTCCTCTCTCGTCTCTCGTCTCTCGTCTCTCGTCTCTCGTCTCTCCTCTCTCGTCTCTCCTCTCTCCTGTCTCCTCTCTCCTCGCTCCTCCCTCCTCTCTCCTCTCTCGTCTCTCGTCTCTCATCTCTCATCTCTGCTCTCTCCTCTCTGCTCTCTCCTCTCTCCTCTCTCCTCTCTCCTCTCGTGCCTCTTGCCAAGCCAGGCCAAGTCTCCAGCCTCGAGCCACTTGCCAAGCCCAGCCAAGCCTCTCTTCTCTGGTCTCTTGTCTCTTGTCGCTCATCTCTCGTCTCTCCTCTCTCCTCTCTTACCTCGAGGCTCTTGCTAAGCCAAGCCGTGTCTCCAGCCTCGATCCCCTTGACAATCCAAATCAAATCTAGTCTCTAGCCTTGAGCCTCTTGCAAATCCAAGCCAGGTCTCTAACCTCGAGCCTCTTGTCAAGCCAAGCCAAGTCTCTAGTTTCGAGCCTCTGGCCAAGCTAAGACTCTCATCTCTCGTCTCTCGTCTCTCCTCTCTCGTCTCTCCTCTCTCGTCACTCGTCTCTCGTCTCTCCTCTCTCCTCTCTCCTCTCTCCTCTCTCCTCTCTCCTCTCTCCTCTCTCCTCTCTCCTCTCTCCTCTCTCCTGTCTCCTCTCTCCTCGCTCCTCCCTCCTCTCTCCTCGCTCCTCCCTCCTCTCTCCTCTCTCGTCTCTCGTCTCTCATCTCTCGTCTCTGCTCTCTCCTCTCTGCTCTCTCCTCTCTCCTCTATCCTCTCTCCTCTCGTGCCTCTTGCCAAGCCAAGCCAAGTCTCTAGCCTCGAGCCTCTTGCCAAGCCAAGCCATGTCTCTAGCCTCGAGCCACTTGCCAAGCCAAGCCAAGCCTCTCTTCTCTGGTCTCTTGTCTCTTGTCTCTCATCTCTCGTCTCTGCTCTCTCGTCTCTCCTCTCTCCTCTCTTGCCTCGAGGCTCTTGCTAAGCCAAGCCGTGTCTCCAGCCTCGATCCCCTTGCCAATCCAAACCAAACCTAGTCTCTAGCCTCGAGCCTCTTGCAACAGCAAGCCAGGTTTCTAGCCGCGAGCCTCTTGTCAAGCCAAGCCAAGTCTCTAGTCTCGAGCCTCTTGCTAAGCCAAACCGAGACTCTAGCCTCGAGCCTCTGGCCAAGCTAAGTCTCTCGTCTCTCGTCTCTCGTCTCTCGTCTCTCGTCTCTCGTCTCTCGTCTCTGCTCTCTCGTCTTTCGTCTCTCGTCTCTCCTCTCTCGTCTCTCGTCTCTCGTCTCTCCTCTCTCCTCTCTCCTCTCTCCTCTCTCCTCTCTCCTCTCTCGTCTCTCGTCTCTCGTCTCTCGTCTCTCGTCTCTCGTCTCTCATTTCTCATCTCTGCTCTCTCGTCTCTGCTCTCTCCTCTCTCCTCTCTCCTCTCGGGCCTCTTGCCAAGCCAACCCAAGTCTCTAGCCTCGAGCCTCTTGCCAAGCCAAGCCAAGTCTCTAGCCTCGAGCCACTTGCCAAGCCAAGTCATGTCTCTAGCCTCGAGCCTCTTGCCAAGCCAAGCCAAGTCTCTAGCCTCGATCCTCATGCCAAGCCAAGACAAGACTCTAGCCTCGAACCTCTAACCACGAGCATTCTGCCAAGCCAAGCCTAGTAGTACAAAGAAGGTTCACCAGATTGATTCCTGGGATGGCAGGACTTTCATATGAAGAAAGACTGGAAGAACTGGGATTGTACTCGTTGGAATTTAGAAAATTGAGAGGGGATCTGATTGAAATGTATAAAATCCTAAAGGGATTGGACAGGCTAGATGCAGAAAGATTGTTCCCGATGATGGGGAAGTGCAGAACGAGGGGTCACAGTTTGAGGATAAAGGGGAAGCCTTTTCGGACCGAGATTAGGAGAAACTTCTTCACGCAGAGAGTGGTGAATCTGTGGAATTCTCTGCCACAGGAAACAGTTGAGGCCAGTTCATTGGCTATATTTAAGAGGGAGTTAGATATGGCCCTTGTGGCTATGGGGATCAGGGGGTATAGAGGGAAGGCTGGTGCAGGGTTCTGAGTTGGATGATCAGCCATGATCATAATAAATGGTGGTGCAGGCTCGAAGGGCCGAATGGCCTACTCCTGCACCTATTTTCTATGCTTCTATGTTTCTCGTCTCTAGCCTCGAGCCTCTTGCGAAGCCAAGCCAATTATCTCGTCTCTAGACTCTAGCCTCCAGCTGAGCCATGTCTCTAGGCTCTAGTCTCTAATCTCTACTCTCTAGCTCTAGCCTCTAGCCTCTGCCAAGCCAAGTCTATAGTCTCCAGTCTCTAGCAACTAGTCTCTAGCCTCTAGCCTCTAACCAAGCCAAGTCTCTAGTCTTTAGCCTCTAGCCTCCAGCATCTAGCCCCTATCCATTAGCAAAGCCAAGCCAAGCCAAGCCTCCAGACTCTATCCTCTAGCCAAGCCAAGTCTCCAGCCTCTACCCTCTAACCTCTTGCCAAGCCAATTCACTAGTCTCTAGTCTCTATCATCTTGCCGCTAGCCTCTAGCCTCTAGCCAAGCAAAGTCTCTCATCTCCCAGCTCGAGCCTTGAGTCCCTTGCCAAGCCATGCCAAGCCACATCTCTAGCCACGAGCCTCCAGCTTCGAACCACTTGCCAAGCCAAGCCAGGTTGCTAACTTTGAGCCTCTTGCCAAGGCAAGCCCAGTCTCTAGCCTGGAGCCTCTTGCAAAGCCAAGCCAGGTCTCTAACCTCGAGCCTCTTGCCAAGCCAAACCAAGTCTCTCACCTCGACCCTCTAGCCAAGCCAAGTCTCTGCTCTCTTGTCTTCGTCTCTTGTCTCTCCTCTCTCCTCTCTCGTCTCTCCTCTCTCCTCTCTCCTCTCTCCTCTCTCCTCTCTCCTCTCTCCTCTCTCCTCTCTCCTCTCTCGTCTCTCGTCTCTCGTCTCTCGTCTCTCGTCTCTCGTCTCTCGTCTCTCATCTCTCGTCTCTCGTCTCTTGCTAAGCCAAGCCAATTCTCTAGGCTCGAGCCTCTGGCCAAGCCAAGCCAAGTCTCTGGCATCGAGCCTCTTGCCACACCAAGCCAAGCCTGGTATCTAGCCTCGATCCTCTTGCAAAGCCAAGCCAAGTCTCTAACCTTGAGCATCTTGCCAAGCCAAGCCAAGTCTCCAGCCTCTACCCTCTAGCATCTTGCCAAGCCAAGTCTCTAGTCTCTAGCAGCTGGTCTCTAGCCTCTTGCCTCTAGCCTCTAGTCTCTTGCCAAGCCATGTCTCTAGTCTCTCGTGTCTAGTCTATAGCATCTTCTCTCTAGCCTCTAGCCTCTAACAAAGCCAAGTCTCTAGTCTCTAGCCTCCAGCCTCTATCCTCTAGCCAAGCCAAGCCAAGCCACGTCTCTAGCCTCTAGCCAAGCCAAGTCTCTAGCCTCTACCCTCTAGCATCTTGCCAAGTCAAGTCTCTAGTCTCTTGTTTCTAGTCTCTAGCCTCTTGCCTCTAGCCAAGCCAAGTCTCATGTCTCTCGTCTCGAGCCTCGAGCCTCTTGCCAAGCCAAGCCATGTCTCTAGCCTCGAGCCCCTTGCCAAGCCCAGCCAAGCCTCTCTTCTCTGGTCTCTTGTCTCTTGTCTCTCATCTCTCGTCTCTCCTCTCTCCTCTCTTGCCTCGAGGCTCTTGCTAAGCTAAGCCGTGTCTCCAGCCTCGATCCCCTTGCCAATCCAAATGAAATCTAGTCTCTAGCCTCGAGCCTCTTGCAATTCCAAGCCAGGTCTCTAACCTCGAGCCTCTTGTCAAGCCAAGCCAAGTCTCTAGTCTCGAGCCTCTGGCCAAGCTAAGTCTCTCGTCTCTCGTCTCTCGTCTCTCGTCTCTCGTCTCTCGTCTCTCGTCTCTCCTCTCTCGTCTCTCGTCTCTCGTCTCTCGTCTCTCGTCTCTCGTCTCTCGTCTCTCCTCTCTCCTGTCTCCTCTCTCCTCGCTCCTCCCTCCTCTCTCCTCTCTCGTCTCTCGTCTCTCATCTCTCATCTCTGCTCTCTCCTCTCTGCTCTCTCCTCTCTCCTCTCTCCTCTCTCCTCTCGTGCCTCTTGCCAAGCCAAGCCAAGTCTCCAGCCTCGAGCCACTTGCCAAGCCCAGCCAAGCCTCTCTTCTCTGGTCTCTTGTCTCTTGTCGCTCATCTCTCGTCTCTCCTCTCTCCTCTCTTACCTCGAGGCTCTTGCTAAGCCCAGCCGTGTCTCCAGCCTCGATCCCCTTGACAATCCAAATCAAATCTAGTCTCTAGCCTTGAGCCTCTTGCAAATCCAAGCCAGGTCTCTAACCTCGAGCCTCTTGTCAAGCCAAGCCAAGTCTCTAGTTTCGAGCCTCTGGCCAAGCTAAGACTCTCATCTCTCGTCTCTCGTCTCTCCTCTCTCGTCTCTCCTCTCTCGTCACTCGTCACTCGTCTCTCGTCTCTCGTCTCTCGTCTCTCCTCTCTCCTCTCTCCTCTCTCCTCTCTCCTCTCTCCTCTCTCCTCTCTCCTGTCTCCTCTCTCCTCGCTCCTCCCTCCTCTCTCCTCTCTCGTCTCTCGTCTCTCATCTCTCGTCTCTGCTCTCTCCTCTCTGCTCTCTCCTCTCTCCTCTATCCTCTCTCCTCTCGTGCCTCTTGCCAAGCCAAGCCAAGTCTCTAGCCTCGAGCCTCTTGCCAAGCCAAGCCATGTCTCTAGCCTCGAGCCACTTGCCAAGCCAAGCCAAGCCTCTCTTCTCTGGTCTCTTGTCTCTTGTCTCTCATCTCTCGTCTCTGCTCTCTCATCTCTCCTCTCTCCTCTCTTGCCTCGAGGCTCTTGCTAAGCCAAGCCGTGTCTCCAGCCTCGATCCCCTTGCCAATCCAAACCAAACCTAGTCTCTAGCCTCGAGCCTCTTGCAACAGCAAGCCAGGTTTCTAGCCGCGAGCCTCTTGTCAAGCCAAGCCAAGTCTCTAGTCTCGAGCCTCTTGCTAAGCCAAACCGAGACTCTAGCCTCGAGCCTCTGGCCAAGCTAAGTCTCTCGTCTCTCGTCTCTCGTCTCTCGTCTCTCGTCTCTCGTCTCTGCTCTCTCGTCTTTCGTCTCTCGTCTCTCCTCTCTCGTCTCTCATCTCTCGTCTCTCGTCTCTCCTCTCTCCTCTCTCCTCTCTCCTCTCTCCTCTCTCGTCTCTCGTCTCTCGTCTCTCGTCTCTCGTCTCTCGTCTCTCGTCTCTCGTCTCTCATTTCTCATCTCTGCTCTCTCGTCTCTGCTCTCTCCTCTCTCCTCTCTCCTCTCGGGCCTTTTGCCAAGCCAACCCAAGTCTCTAGCCTCGAGCCTCTTGCCAAGCCAAGCCAAGTCTCTAGCCTCGATCCTCATGCCAAGCCAAGACAAGACTCTAGCCTCGAACCTCTAACCACGAGCATTCTGCCAAGCCAAGCCTAGTAGTACAAAGAAGGTTCACCAGATTGATTCCTGGGATGGCAGGACTTTCATATGAAGAAAGACTGGAAGAACTGGGCTTGTACTCGTTGGAATTTAGAAAATTGAGAGGGGATCTGATTGAAATGTATAAAATCCTAAAGGGATTGGACAGGCTAGATGCAGAAAGATTGTTCCCGATGATGGGGAAGTGCAGAACGAGGGGTCACAGTTTGAGGATAAAGGGGAAGCCTTTTCGGACCGAGATTAGGAGAAACTTCTTCACGCAGAGAGTGGTGAATCTGTGGAATTCTCTGCCACAGGAAACAGTTGAGGCCAGTTCATTGGCTATATTTAAGAGGGAGTTAGATATGGCCCTTGTGGCTATGGGGATCAGGGGGTATAGAGGGAAGGCTGGTGCAGGGTTCTGAGTTGGATGATCAGCCATGATCATAATATATGGCGGTGCAGGCTCGAAGGGCCGAATGGCCTACTCCTGCACCTATTTTCTATGCTTCTATGTTTCTCGTCTCTAGCCTCGAGCCTCTTGCGAAGCCAAGCCAATTATCTCGTCTCTAGACTCTAGCCTCCAGCCGAGCCATGTCTCTAGGCTCTAGTCTCTAATCTCTACTCTCTAGCTCTAGCCTCTAGCCTCTGCCAAGCCAAGTCTATAGTCTCCAGTCTCTAGCAACTAGTCTCTAGCCTCTAGCCTCTAACCAAGCCAAGTCTCTAGTCTTTAGCCTCTAGCCTCCAGCATCTAGCCCCTATCCATTAGCAAAGCCAAGCCAAGCCAAGCCTCCAGACTCTATCCTCTAGCCAAGCCAAGTCTCCAGCCTCTACCCTCTAACCTCTTGCCAAGCCAATTCACTAGTCTCTAGTCTCTATCATCTTGCCGCTAGCCTCTAGCCTCTAGCCAAGCAAAGTCTCTCATCTCCCAGCTCGAGCCTTGAGTCCCTTGCCAAGCCATGCCAAGCCACATCTCTAGCCACGAGCCTCCAGCTTCGAACCACTTGCCAAGCCAAGCCAGGTTGCTAACTTCGAGCCTCTTGCCAAGGCAAGCCCAGTCTCTAGCCTGGAGCCTCTTGCAAAGCCAAGCCAGGTCTCTAACCTCGAGCCTCTTGCCAAGCCAAACCAAGTCTCTCACCTCGACCCTCTAGCCAAGCCAAGTCTCTGCTCTCTTGTCTTCGTCTCTTGTCTCTCCTCTCTCCTCTCTCGTCTCTCCTCTCTCCTCTCTCCTCTCTCCTCTCTCCTCTCTCGTCTCTCGTCTCTCGTCTCTCGTCTCTCGTCTCTCGTCTCTCGTCTCTCATCTCTCGTCTCTCGTCTCTTGCTAAGCCAAGCCAATTCTCTAGCCTCGAGCCTCTGGCCAAGCCAAGCCAAGTCTCTGGCATCGAGCCTCTTGCCACACCAAGCCAAGCCTGGTATCTAGCCTCGATCCTCTTGCAAAGCCAAGCCAAGTCTCTAACCTTGAGCATCTTGCCAAGCCAAGTCTCCAGCCTCTACCCTCTAGCATCTTGCCAAGCCAAGTCTCTAGTCTCTAGCAGCTGGTCTCTAGCCTCTTGCCTCTAGCCTCTAGTCTCTTGCCAAGCCATGTCTCTAGTCTCTCGTGTCTAGTCTATAGCGTCTTCTCTCTAGCCTCTAGCCTCTAACAAAGCCAAGTCTCTAGCCTCTAGCCTCCAGCCTCTATCCTCTAGCCAAGCCAAGCCAAGCCACGTCTCTAGCCTGTAGCCAAGCCAAGTCTCTAGCCTCTACCCTCTAGCATCTTGCCAAGTCAAGTCTCTAGTCTCTTGTTTCTAGTCTCTCGCCTCTTGCCTCTAGCCAAGCCAAGGCTCTTGTCTCTCTTCTCGAGCCTCGAGCCTCGAGCTCCTTGCCAAGCCCAGCCAAGCCTCTCTTCTCTGGTCTCTTGTCTCTTGTCTCTCATCTCTCGTCTCTCCTCTCTCCTCTCTCCTCTCTTGCCTCGAGGCTCTTGCTAAACCAAGTCGTGTCTCCAGCCTCGATCCCCTTGCCAATCCAAACCAAACCTAGTCTCTAGCCTCGAGCCTCTTGCAAATCCAAGCCAGGTCTCTAACCTCGAGCCTCTTGTCAAGCCAAGCCAAGTCTCTAGTCTCGAGCCTCGGACCAAGCTAAGTCTCTCATCTCTCGTCTCTCATCTCTCCATTCTCGTCTCTCGTCTCTCGTCTCTCGTCTCTCGTCTCTCGTCTCTCGTCTCTCGTCTCTCGTCTCTCGTCTCTCCTCTCTCCTCTCTCCCCTCTGCTCTCTGCTCTCTCCTCTCTCCTGTCTCCTCCCTCCTCTCTCCTCGCTCGTCTCTTGTCTCTCATCTCTCGTCTCTGCTCACTCCTCTCTCCTCTCTCCTCTCGGGCCTCTTGCCAAGCCAAGCCAAGTCTCTAGCCTCGAGCCTCTTGCCAAGCCAAGCCAGGTCTCCAACCTCGAGCCCCTTGTCAAGCCAAGCCAAGCCTAGTCTCTAGCCTCTCACCTCTGCCAAGCCAAGCCTAGTCTCTAGCCTAGAGCCTCTTGCGAAGCCAAGCCAATTATCTAGTCTCTAGACTCTAGCCTCTAGCCGAGCCATGTCTCTAGGCTCTATTCCCTAATCTCTTCTCTCTAGCTCTAGACTCTAGCCTCTGCCAAGCCAAGTCTATAGTCTCTAGTCTCTAGTCTGTAGTCTCTAGTCTCTAGCAACTAGTCTCTAGCCTCTAGCCGCTAGCCAAGCCAAGTCTCTAGTCTTTAGCCTCTAGCCTCCAGCATCTAGCCTCTATCCATTAGCAAAGCCAAGCCAAGCCAGGCCTCTAGACTCTATCCTCTAGCCAAGCCAAGTCTCTAGCCTCTAGCCTCCAGCCTCTTGCCAAGCCATGACTCTAGCCTCTAGCCTCTATCCTCTAGCCAAGCCAAGTCTCCAGCCTCTACCCTCTGACCTCTAGCCAAGCCAAGTCTCTGGTCTCTGGTCTCTGGTCTCTGGTCGCTGGTCTCTGGTCTCTGGTCTCTCGTCCCTGGTCCCTGGTCCCTGGTCTCTGGTCTCTCGTCTCTGGTCTCTGGTCTCTGGTCTCTCGTCTCTCGTCTCTCGTCTCTCGTCTCTCCATTCTCCGCTCTCCTCTGTCGTCTCTCGTCTCTCGTTTCTCGTTTCTCGTCTCTCCTCTCTCTTCTCTCGCCTCGAACCTCGAGCCTCGAGCCTCTTGCTAAGCCAAGCCAAGTCTCTAGCCTCGAGCCTCTGGCCAAGCCAAGCAAAGCCAAGTCTCTGGCATCGAGCCTCTTGCCACACCACGCCAAGCCAAGTCTCTAGCCCCGAGCCTCCAGCCTTGAACCTCTTGCCAAGCCAAGCCTAGTCTCTAGCCTCGAGCCGCTTGCAAAGCGAAGCCAGGTCTCCAACCTCGAGCATCTTGTCGAGCCAAGACAAGTCTCCAGCCTCTACCCTCTAGCCTCCTGCCAAGCCAAGTCTCTAGTCTCTACTCTCTAGTCTCTAGTAACTGGTCTCTTGCCTCTAGCCTCTAGTTTCTTGCCAAGCCATGTCTCTAGTCTCTGGTGTCTAGTCTATAGCGTCTTCTCTCCAGCCTCAAGCCTCTAGAAAAGCCAAGTCTCTAGTCCCTAGCCAAGCCACGTCTCTAGCCTCTACCCTCTAGCATCGTGCCAAGCCAAGTCTCTAGTCTCTTGTTTCTATTCTCTAGCCTCTTGCCTCAAGCCAAGCCAAGTCTCTCCTCTCTCCTCTCTCCTCTCTCCTCTGTCGTCTCTCGTCTCTCGTCTCTCGTCTCTCGTCTCTCGTCTCTCGTCTCTCGTCTCTCGTCTCTCGTCTCTCGTCTCTCGTCTCTCTCCTCTCTCCTCTCTCCTCTCTCCTCTCTCCTCTCTCGCCCTGAGCCTCAAGCCCCTTGCTAAGCTAAGCCCAGTCTCTAGCCTCGAGCCTCTTGCAAAGCCAAGCCAATTATCTAGTCTCTAGACTCTAGCCTGTAGCCGAGCCATGTCTCTAGGCTCCAGTCTCTAATCTCTGTTCTCCAGCTCTAGCCTCTAGCCTCTAGCCAAGCCAAGTCTCTAGTCTTTAGCCTCTAGCCTCCAGCATCTAGCCTCTATCCATTAGCAAAGCCAAGCGAAGCCAGGCCTCTAGACTCTATCCTCTAGCCAAGCCAAGTCTCTAGCCTCTAGCCTCTAGCCTCCAGCCTCTTGCCAAGCCATGTCTCCAGCCTCTAGCCTCTATCCTCTTGCCACTAGCCTCTAGCCTCTAGCCAATCAAAGTCTCTCATCTCCCAGCTCGAGCCTCGAGCCTCTTGCCAAGCCATGCCAAGCCACGTCTCTAGCCTCGAGCCTCCAGCTTCGAACCACTTGCCAAGCCCAGCCAGGTCGCTAACCTCAAGCGTCTTGCCAAGCCAAACCAAGTCTCTCACCTCGACCCTCTAGCCAAGCCAAGTCTCTGGTCTCTGGTCTCTGGTTTCTGGACTTTGGTCGCTGGTCGCTGGTCGCTGGTCGCTGGTCGCTGGTCGCTGGTCTCTGGTCTCTGGTCTCTGGTCTCTGGTCTCTCGTCTCTGGTCTCTCGTCTCTCGTCTCTCGTCTCTCGTCTCTCCTCTCTCGTCTCTCCTCTCTCGTCTCTCGTCTCTCGTCTCTCCTCTCTCCTCTCTCGTCTCTCGTCTCTCGTCTCCCGTCTCTCCGCTTTCCGCTCTCCTCAGTCGTCTCTCGTCTCTCGTTTCTCGTTTCTCGTCTCTCCTCTCTCTTCTCTCGCCTCGAACCTCGAGCCTCGAGCCTCTTGCTAAGCCAAGCCAAGTCTCTAGCCTCGAGCCTCTGGCCAAGCCAAGCCAAGCCAAGTCTCTGGCATCGAGCCTCTTGCCACACCACGCCAAGCCAAGTCTCTAGCCCCGAGCCTCCAGCCTTGAACCTCTTGCCAAGCCAAGCCTAGTCTCTAGCCTCGAGCCGCTTGCAAAGCGAAGCCAGGTCTCCAACCTCGAGCATCTTGCCGAGCCAAGACAAGTCTCCAGCCTCTACCCTCTAGCCTCTTGCCAAGCCAAGTCTCTAGTCTGTACTCTCTAGTCTCTAGTCTCTAGCAACTGGTCTCTTACCTCTAGCCTCGAGCCTCTAGTCTCTTGCCAAGCCATGTCTCTAGTCTCTGGTGTCTCGTCTATAGCGTCTTCTCTCCAGCCTCAAGCCTCTAGAAAAGCCAAGTCTCTAGTCCCTAGCCAAGCCACGTCTCTAGCCTCTACCCGCTAGCATCGTGCCAAGCCAAGTCTCTAGTCTCTTGTTTCTAGTCTCTAGCCTCTTGCCTCAAGCCAAGCCAAGTCTCTCCTCTCTCCTCTCTCCTCTCTCCTCTCTCCTCTCTCCTCTCTCCTCTCTCCTCTCTCCTCTGTTGTCTCTCGTCTCTCGTCTCTCGTCTCTCGTCTCTCTCCTCTCTCCTCTCTCCTCTCTCCTCTCTCGCCCTGAGCCTCAAGCCTCTTGCTAAGCTAAGCCTAGTCTCTAGCCTCGAGCCTCTTGCGAAGCCAAGCCAATTATCTAGTCTCTAGACTCTAGCCTGTAGCCGAGCCATGTCTCTAGGCTCCAGTCTCTAATCTCTGCTCTCTAGCTCTAGCCTCTAGCCTCTAGCCAAGCCAAGTCTCTAGTCTTTAGCCTCTAGCCTCCAGCATCTAGCCTCTATCCATTAGCAAAGCCAAGCGAAGCCAGGCCTCTAGACTCTATCCTCTAGCCAAGCCAAGTCTCTAGCCTCTAGCCTCCAGCCTCTTGCCAAGCCATGTCTCCAGCCTCTAGCCTCTATCCTCTTGCCACTAGCCTCTAGCCTCTAGCCAATCAAAGTCTCTCATCTCCCAGCTCGAGCCTCGAGCCTCTTGCCAAGCCACGCCAAGCCACGTCTCTAGCCTCGAGCCTCCAGCTTCGAACCACTTGCCAAGCCAAGCCAGGTCGCTAACCTCAAGCGACTTGCCAAGCCAAACCAAGTCTCTCGCCTCGACCCTCTAGCCAAGCCAAGTCTCTGATCTCTGGTCTCTGGTCGCTGGTCTCTGGTCTCTCGTCCCTGGTCTCTGGTCTCTGGTCTCTGGTCTCTGGTCTCTGGTCTCTCGTCTCTCGTCTCTCCATTCTCCGCTCTCCTCTGTCGTCTCTCGTCTCTCGTTTCTCGTTTCTCGTCTCTCCTCTCTCTTCTCTCTTCTCTCGCCTCGAGCCTCGAGCCTCTTGCTAAGCCAAGCCAAGTCTCTAGCCTCGAGCCTCTGGCCAAGCCAAGCAAAGCCAAGTCTCTGGCATCGAGCCTCTTGCCACACCACGCCAAGCCAAGTCTCTAGCCCCGAGCCTCCAGCCTTGAACCTCTTGCCAAGCCAAGCCTAGTCTCTAGCCTCGAGCCGCTTGCAAAGCGAAGCCAGGTCTCCAACCTCGAGCATCTTGCCGAGCCAAGCCAAGTCTCCAGCCTCTACCCTCTAGCCTCTTGCCAAGCCAAGTCTCTAGTCTGTACTCTCTAGTCTCTAGTCTCTAGCAACTGGTCTCTTACCTCTAGCCTCGAGCCTCTAGTCTCTTGCCAAGCCATGTCTCTAGTCTCTGGTGTCTCGTCTATAGCGTCTTCTCTCCAGCCTCAAGCCTCTAGAAAAGCCAAGTCTCTAGTCCCTAGCCTCTATCCTCTAGCCAAGCCAAGCCAAGCCAAGTCTCTAGCCTCTAGCCAAGCCAAGCCAAGCCAAGTCTCTAGCCTCTAGCCAAGCCAAGTCTCTAGCCTCTAGCCAAGCCAAGTCTCTAGCCTCTACCCTCTAGCATCGTGCCAAGCCAAGTCTCTAGTCTCTTGTTTCTAGTCTCTAGCCTCTTGCCTCAAGCCAAGCCAAGTCTCTTGTCTCTCGTCTCGAGCCTCTTCGAGCCTCTTGCCAAGCCAAGCCAAGCCTCTCTTCTCTGGTCTCTTGTCTCTTGTCTCTCATCTCTCGTCTCTGCTCTCTCATCTCTCCTCACTCCTCTCTTGCCTCGAGGCTCTTGCTAAGCCAAGCCGTGTCTCCAGCCTTGATCCCCTTGCCAATCCAAACCAAAACCAGTCTCTAGCCTCGAGCCTCTTGCAAATCCAAGCCAGGTCTCCAACCTCGAGCCCCTTGTCAAGCCAAACCAAGTCTCCAGTCTCGAACCTCTTGCTAAGCCAAACCGAGTCTCTCGCCTCGAGCCTCCAGCCAAGCCAAGTCTCTCCTCTCTCCTCTCTCCTCTCTCCTCTGTCGTCTCTCGTCTCTCGTCTCTCGTCTCTCGTCTCTCTCCTCTCTCCTCTCTCCTCTCTCGCCCTGAGCCTCAAGCCTCTTGCTAAGCTAAGCCTAGTCTCTAGCCTCGAGCCTCTTGCGAAGCCAAACCAATTATCTAGTCTCTAGACTCTAGCCTCCAGCCGAGCCATGTCTCTAGGCTCTAGTCTCTAATCTCTACTCTCTAGCTCTAGCCTCTAGCCTCTGCCAAGCCAAGTCTATAGTCTCTAGTCTCTAGCAACTAGTCTCTAGCCTCTAGCCTCTAGCCAACCCAAATCTCTAGTCTTTAGCCTCTAGCCTCCAGCATCTAGTCTCTATCCTCTTGCCGCTAGCCTCTAGCCTCTAGCCAAGCAAAGACTCTCATCTCCCAGCTCGAGCCTCGAGCCTCTTGCCAAGCCATGCCAAGCCACGTCTCTAGCCTCGAGCCTCCAGCTTCGAACCACTTGCCAAGCCAAGCCAGGTCGCTAACCTCGAGCCTCTTGCCAAGCCAAGCCCAGTCTCTAGCCTCGAGCCTCTTGCAAAGCCAAGCCAGGTCTCTAACCTCGAGCCTCTTGCCAAGCCAAACCAAGTCTCTCGCCTCGACCCTCTAGCCAAGCCAAGTCTCTGGCATCGAGCCTCTTGCCACACCAAGCCAAGCCTAGTATCTAGCCTCGAGCCTCTTGCAAAGCCAAGACAGGTCTCTAACCTCGAGCATCTTGCCGAGCCAAGCCAAGTCTCCAGCCTCTACCCTCTAGCATCTTGACAAACCAAGTCTCTAGTCTCTACTCTCTAGTCTCTAGTCTCTAGCAACTGGTCTCTAGCCTCTAGCCTCTAGTCTCTTGCCAAGGCATGTCTCTAGTCTCTCGTGTCTAGTCTATAGCGTCTTCTCTCTAGCCTCTAGCCTCTAACAAAGCCAAGTCTCTATCCTCTAGCCAAGCCAAGCCAAGCCACGTCTCTAGCCTCGAGCCACTTGCCAAGCCAAGCCAAGCCTCTCTTCTCTGGTCTCTTGTCTCTTGTCTCTCATCTCTCGTCTCTGCTCTCTCGTCTCTCCTCTCTCCTCTCTTGCCTCGAGGCTCTTGCTAAGCCAAGCCGTGTCACCAGCCTCGATCCCCTTGCCAATCCAAACCAAACCTAGTCTCTAGCCTCGAGCCTCTTGCAAATCCAAGCCAGGTCTCTAACCTCGAGCCTCTTGTCAAGCCAAGCCAAGTCTCTAGTCTCGAGCCTCTTGCTAAGCCAAACCGAGTCTCTAGCCTCGAGCCTCTGGCCAAGCTAAGTCTCTCGTCTCTCGTCTCTCGTCTCTCGTCTCTCGTCTCTCGTCTCTCGTCTCTCGTCTCTCCTCTCTCCTCTCTCCTCTCTCCTCTCTGGTCTCTGGTCTCTGGTCTCTGGTCTCTGGTCTCTGGTCTCTCGTCTCTCGTCTCTCGTCTCTCGTCTCTGGTCTCTGGTCTCTGGTCTCTGGTCTCTGGTCTCTGGTCTCTCGTCTCTCGTCTCTCGTCTCTCGTCTCTCGTCTCTCGTCTCTCGTCTCTCGTCTCTCGTCTCTCGTCTCTCGTCTCTCGTCTCTCGTCTCTCGTCTCTCCTCTCTCCTCTCGGGCCTCTTGCCAAGCCAAGCCAAGTCTCTAGACTCGATCCTCTTGCCAAGCCAAGCCAAGTCTCTAGCCTCGAGCCTCTGGCCAAGCCAAGCCAAGTCTCTAGCCTCGAGCCTCATGCCAAGCCAAGACAAGTCTCTAGCCTCGAACCTCTAACCGCGAGCATTCTGCCAAGCCAAGCCTAGTAGTACAAAGAAGGTTCACCAGATTGATTCCTGGGATGGCAGGACTTTCATATGAAGAAAGACTGGATGAACTGGTCTTGTACTCGTTGGAATTTAGAAAATTGAGGGGGGATCTGATTGAAATGTATAAAACCTAAAGGGATTGGACAGGCTAGATGCAGAAAGATTGTTCCCGATGATGGGGAAGTGCAGAACGAGGGGTCACAGTTTGAGGATAAAGGGGAAGCCTTTTAGGACCGAGATTAGGAGAAACTTCTTCACGCAGAGAGTGGTGAATCTGTGGAATTCTCTGCCACAGGAAACAGTTGAGGCCAGTTCATTGGCTATATTTAAGAGGGAGTTAGATATGGCCCTTGTGGCTACGGGGATCAGGGGGTATGGAGGGAAGGCTGGTGCAGGGTTCTGAGTTGGATGATCAGCCATGATCATAATAAATGGCGGTGCAGGCTCGAAGGGCCGAATGGCCTACTCCTACACCTATTTTCTAAGTTTCTATGTTTCTCGTCTCTAGCCTCGAGCCTCTTGCGAAGCCAAGCCAATTATCTCGTCTCTAGACTCTAGCCTCCAGCCGAGCCATGTCTCTAGGCTCTAGTCTCTAATCTCTACTCTCTAGCTCTAGCCTCTAGCCTCTGCCAAGCCAAGTCTATAGTCTCTAGTCTCTAGAAACTAGTCTCTAGCCTCTAGCCTCTAGCCAAGCCAAGTCTCTAGTCTTTAGCCTCTAGCCTCCAGCATCTAGCCTCTATCCATTAGCAAAGCAAAGCCAAGCCAGGCCTCCAGACTCTATCCTCTAGCCAAGCCAAGTCTCTAGCCTCTAGCCCTTATCCTCTAGCCAAGCCAAGTCTCCAGCCTCTACCCTCTAACCTCTTGCCAAGCCAATTCTCTAGTCTCTAGTCTCTATCATCTTGCCGCTAGCCTCTAGCCTCTAGCCAAGCAAAGTCTCTCATCTCCCAGCTCGAGCCTCGAGCCTCTTGCCAAGCCACGTCTCTAGCCTCAAGCCTCCAGCTTCGAACCACTTGCCATGTCAAGCCAGGTCGCTAACTTCGAGCCTCTTGCCAAGCCAAGCCCAGTCTCTAGCCTCGAGCCTCTTGCAAAGCCAAGCCAGGTCTCTAACCTCGAGCCTCTTGCCAAGCCAAACCAAGTCTCTCGCCTCGACCCTCTAGCCAAGCCAAGTCTCTGCTCTCTTGTCTTCGTCTCTTGTCTCTCCTCTCTTGTCTCTCCTCTCTCGTCTCTCCTCTCTCGTCTCTCCTCTCTCCTCTCTCGTCTCTCGTCTCTCGTCTCTCGTCTCTCCTCTCTAGTCTCTCGTCTCTCGTCTCTTGCTAAGCCAAGCCAATTCTCTAGCCTCGAGTCTCTGGCCAAGCCAAGCCAAGTCTCTGGCATCGAGCCTCTTGCCACACCAAGCCAAGCCCAGTATCTAGCCTCGAGCCTCTTGCAAAGCCAAGCCAAGTCTATACCCTCGAGCATCTTGTCGAGCCAAGCCAAGTCTCCAGCCTCTACCCTCTAGCATCTTGCCAAGCCAAGTCTCTAGTCTCTAGTCTCCAGCAACTGGTCTCTAGCCTCTAGCCTCTAGCCTCTAGTTTCTTGCCAAACCATGTCTCTGGTCTCTCGTGTCTAGTCTATAGTGTCTTCTATCTAGCCTCTAGCCTCTAACAAAGCTAAGTCTCTAGTTTCTAGCCTCCAGCCTCTATCCTCTAGCCAAGCCAAGCCAAGCCACGTCTCCAGCCTCTAGCCAAGCCATGTCTCTAGCCTCTACCCTCTAGCATCTTGCCAAGCCAAGTCTCTAGTCTCTTGTTTCTAGTCTCTAGCCTCTTGCCTCTAGCCAAGCCAAGTCTCTTGTCTCTCGTCACGAGCCTCGAGCCTCGAGCCTCTTGCCAAGCCAAGCCATGTCTCTAGCCTCGAGCCCCTTGCCAAGCCCAGCCAAGCCTCTCTTCTCTGGTCTCTTGTCTCTTGTCTCTCATCTTTCGTCTCTCCTCTCTCCTCTCTTGCCTCGAGGCTCTTGCTAAGCCAAGCCGTGTCTCCAGCCTCGATCCCCTTGCCAATCCAAATCAAACCTAGTCTCTAGCCTCGAGCCTCTTGCAAATCCAAGCCAGGTCTCTAACCTCGAGCCTCTTGTCAAGCCAAGCCAAGTCTCTAGTCTCGAGCCTCTGGCCAAGCTAAGTCTCTCGTCTCTCGTCTCTCGTCTCTCCTCTCTCGTCTCTCGTCTCTCGTCTCTCGTCTCTCCTATCTCCTATCTCCTATCTCCTGTCTCCTCTCTCCTCGCTCCTCCCTCCTCTCTCCTCTCTCGTCTCTCGTCTCTCATCTCTCGTCTCTGCTCTCTCCTCTCTGCTCTCTCCTCTCTTCTCTCTCCTCTCTCCTCTCGTGCCTCTTGCCAAGCCAAGCCAAGTCTCTAGCCTCGAGCCTCTTGCCAAGCCAAGCCAAGTCTCTAGCCTCGAGCCTCTTGCCAAGCCAAGCCAAGTCTCTAGCCTCGAGCCTCTTGCCAAGCCAAGCCAGGTCTCTAACCTCGAGCCCCTTGTCAAGCCAAGCCAAGCCTAGTCTCTAGCCTCTAACCTCTGCCAATCTCTAGCCTGGAGCCTATTGCCAAGCCAAGCCTAGTCTCTAGCCTCGAGCCTCTTGCGAAGCCAAGCCAATTATCTAGTCTATAGACTCTAGCCTCTGGCTGAGCCATGTCTCTAGGCTCTAGTCTCTAATCTCTACTCTCTAGCTCTAGCCTCTGCCAAGCCAAGTCTCTAGCCTCTAGCCTCTAGCCAAGCCAAGTCTCTAGTCTTTAGCCTCTAGCCTCCAGCATCTAGCCTCTATCCATTAGCAAAGCCAAGACAAGCCAGGCCTCTAGACTCTATTCTCTAGCCTAGCCAAGCCAAGTCTCTAGCCTCCAGCCTCTTGCCAAGCCATGTCTCTAGCTTCTAGCCTCTATCCTCTAGCCAAGTCAAGTCTCCAGCCTCTACCCTCTGACCTCTTGCCAAGCCAATTCTCTAGTCTCTAGTCTCTATCCTCTTGCCGCCAGCCTCTAGCCTCTTGTTGCTTGGCTAGAGTCTAGCCTCGAGCCTCTTGCCAAGCCATGCCAAGCCAAGTCTCAGGCCTCAAGTCTCTTGCCAAGCCAAGCCAACTCTCTAGTCTCGAGCCTCTTGCCAAGCCAAGCCAACTCTCTAGTCTCGAGCCTCTTGCCAAGCCAAGCCAACTCTCTCGCCTCGACCCTCTTGCCAAATCAAACCGAGTCTCAAGCCTCAAGCCTCGTGCCAAGCCAAGCGAAGTCTCTACTCTCGATCCTCTTGCCAAGCCAAGCCAAGTCTCTCAGCTCGAGTCACTAAAGCCAAGTCTCTCGTCTCTTGTCTCTTGTCTCTTGTCTCTTGTCTCTCTCGCCTCTCGCCTCTCGCCTCTTGCCTCTCGCCTCTCGCCTCTCACCTCTAGTCTCTAGTCTCTAGTCTCTAGTCACTAGCCACTAGTCTCTAGCCTCTAGCCAAGCCATGTCTCTAGCCTTGAGCCCTTTACCAAGCCAAGCCAAGCCTCTCGTCTCTGCTCTCTCATCTCTGCTCTCTCGTCTCTGCTCTCTCGTCTCTCGTCTCTCGTCTCTCGTCTCTCGTCGCTCCTCTCTCCGCTCTCCTCTCTCCTCTCTCCTCTCTCCTCTCTCCGCTCTCTGCTCTCCGCTCTCCGCTCTCTGCTCTCTCCTCGAGGCTCTTCCTAAGCCTAGCCGAGTCTCCAGCCTCGATCCCCTTGCCAATCCAAGCCACACCTAGTCTCCAGCCTCGAGCCTCTTGCCAAGCCAAGCCAAGCCAAGTCTCTAGCCTCGAGCCTCTAGCCTCGTGCCTCTTGCCAAACCAAGCCTAGTCTCTAGACTCGAGCCTCTTGCAAAGCCAAACCAAGTCTCTAGCATCGAGCCTCTTGCCAAGCCAAGACAAGTCTCTAGCCTCGACCCTCTAGCCTCGATCCTTCTGCCAAGCCAAGCCTAGTCTCTAGCCTCGAGCCTCTTGCGAAGCCAAGCCAATTATCTAGTCTCTAGACTCTAGCCTGTAGCCGAGCCATGTCTCTAGGCTCCAGTCTCTAATCTCTACTCTCTAGCTCTAGCCTCTAGCCTCTAGCCAAGCCAAGTCTCTAGTCTTTAGCCTCTAGCCTCCAGCATCAAGCCTCTATCCATTAGCAAAGCCAAGTGAAGCCAGGCCTCTAGACTCTATCCTCGAGCCAAGCCAAGCCTCTAGCCTCCAGCCTCTTGCCAAACCATGTCTCTAGCCTCTAGCCTCTATCCTCTTGCCACTAGCCTCTAGCCTCTAGCCAATCAAAGTCTCTCATCTCCCAGCTCGAGCCTCGAGCCTCTTGCCAAGCCATGCCAAGCCACGTCTCTAGCCTCGAGCCTCCAGCTTCGAACCACTTGCCAAGCCAGGTCGCTAACCTCAAGCGTCTTGCCAAGCCAAACCAAGTCTCTCGCCTCGACCCTCTAGCCAAGCCAAGTCCCTGGTCTCTGTTCTCTGGTCTCTGGTCTCTGGTCTCTCGTCTCTCGTCTCTCCTCTCTCATCTCTCCTCTCTCCTCTCTCCTCTATCGTCTCTCATCTCTGCTCTCTCGTCTCTCCTCTGTCCTCTCTCCTCTCTCGTCTCTCGTCTCTCGTTTCTCGTCTCTCCTCTCTCCTCTCTCGCCTCGAACCTCGAGCCTCGAGCCTCTTGCTAAGCCAAGCCAAGTCTCTAGCCTCGAGCCTCTGGCCAAGCCAAGCCAGGCCAAGTCTCTGGCATCGAGCCTCTTGCCACACCACGCCAAGCCAAGTCTCTAGCCCCGAGCCTCCAGCCTTGAACCTCTTGCCAAGCCAAGCCTAGTCTCTAGCCTCGAGCCTCTTGCAAAGCGAAGCCAGGTCTCCAACCTCGAGCATCTCGCCGAGCCAATCCAAGTCTCCAGCCTCTATCCTCTAGCCTCTTGCCAAGCCAAGTCTCTAGTCTCTACTCTCTAGTCTCTAGTCTCTAGCAACTGGTCTCTTGCCTCTAGCCTCTAGCCTCTAGCCTCTAGCCTCTAGCCTCTAGTCTCTTGCCAAGCCATGTCTCTAGTCTCTGGTGTCTAGTCTATAGCGTCTTCTCTCCAGCCTCAAGCCTCTAGAAAAGCCAAGTCTCTAGTCCCTAGCCTCTATCCTCTAGCCAAGCCAAGCCAAGCCAAGTCTCTAGCCTCTAGCCAAGCCAAGTCTCTAGCCTCTACCCTCTAGCATCGTGCCAAGCCAAGTCTCTACTCTCTTGTTTCTAGTCTCTAGCTTCTTGCCTCAGGCCAAGACAAGTCTCTTGTCTCTCGTCTCGAGCCTCGAGTCTCGTCTCGAGCCTCTTGCCAAGCCAAGCCATGTCTCTAGCCTCGAGCCACTTGCCAAGCCAAGCCAAGCCTCTCTTCTCTGGTCTCTTGTCTCTTGTCTCTCATCTCTCGTCTCTGCTCTCTTGTCTCTCCTCTCTCCTCTCTTGCCTCGAGGCTCTTGCTAAGCCAAGCCGTGTCTCCAGCCTTGATCCCCTTGCCAATCCAAACCAAAACCAGTCTCTAGCCTCGAGCCTCTTGCAAATCCAAGCCAGGTCTCCAACTTCGAGCCTCTTGTCAAGCCAAGCCATGTCTCTAGTCTCGAGCCTCTGACCAAGCTAAGTCTCTCATCTCTCGTCTCTCGTCTCTCCTCTCTCATCTCTCGTCTCTCCTCTCTCCTCTCTCCTCTCTCCTCTCCCCTCTCTCCTCTCTCCTCCCTCCTCTCTCCTCTCTCGTCTCTTGTCTCTCATCTCTCATCTCTCCTCTCTCCTCTCTTGCCTCGAGGCTCTTGCTAAGCCAAGCCGTGTCTCCAGCCTCGATCCCCTTGCCAATCCAAACCAAACCTAGTCTCTAGCCTCGAGCCTCTTGCAAATCCAAGCCAGGTCTCTAACCTCGAGCCTCTTGTCAAGCCAAGCCAAGTCTCTAGTCTCGAGCCTCTTGCTAAGCCAAACCGAGTCTCTAGCCTCGAGCCTCTGGCCAAGCTAAGTCTCCCGTCTCTCGTCTCTCGTCTCTCATCTCTCGTCTCTCCTCTCTCGTCTCTTCTCTCTCGTCTCTCATCTCTCGTCTCTCCTCTCTCCTCTCTGGTCTCTCGTCTCTCCTCTCTGGTCTCTCGTCTCTCGTCTCTCGTCTCTCGTCTCTCGTCTCTCGTCTCTCGTCTCTGCTCTCTCGTCTCTGCTCTCTCCTCTCTCGTCTCTCGTCTCTCATCTCTCGTCTCTGCTCTCTCCTCTCTCCTCTCTCCTCTCGGGCCTCTTGCCAAGCCAAGCCAAGTCTCTAGCCTCGAGCCTCTTGCCAAGCCAAGCCAAGTCTCTAGCCTCGAGCCTCTTGCCAAGCCAAGCCAGGTCTCTAACCTCGAGCCCCTTGTCAAGCCAAGCCAAGCCTAGTCTCTAGCCTCTAACCTCTCCCAAGCCAAGCCAAGTCTCTAGCCTGGAGCCTATTGCAAAGCCAAGCCTAGTCTCTAGCCTCGAGCCTCTTGCGAAGCCAAGCCAATTATCTAGTCTCTAGACTCTAGCCTTTAGCCGAGCCATGTCTCTAGGCTCTCTAATCTCTACTCTCTAGCTCTAGCCTCTAGCCTCTGCCAAGCCAAGTCTATAGTCTCTAGTCTCTAGTAACTAGTCTCTAGTAACTAGCCTCTAGCCGCTAGTCAAGCCAAGTCTCTAGTCTTTAGCCTCTAGCCTCCAGCATCTAGCCTCTATCCATTAGCAAAGCCAAGCCAAGCCAAGCCAGGCCTCTAGACTCTATCCTCTAGCCAAGCCAAGTCTCTAGCCTCTAGCCTCCAGCCTCTTGCCAAGCCATGTCTCTAGCCTCTAGCCGAGCCATGTCTCTAGGCTCTAGTCTCTAATCTCTACTCTCTAGCTCTAGCCTCTGCCAAGCCAAGTCTATAGTCTCTAGTCTCTAGTCTCTAGTCTCTAGTCTGTAGTCTCTAGTCTCTAGCAACTAGTCTCTAGCCTCTAGCCAAGCCAAGTCTTTAGTCTTTAGCCTCTAGCCTCCAGCATCTAGCCTCTAACCATTAGCAAAGCCAAGACAAGCCAGGATTCTAAACTCTATTCTCTAGCCAAGCCAAGTCTCTAGCCTCTAGCCTCCAGCCTCTTGCCAAGCCATGTCTCTAGCCTCTATCCTCTAGCCTCTATCCTCTAGCCAAGCCAAGTCTCCAGCCTCTACCCTCTGACCTCTTGCCAAGCCAATTCTCTAGTCTCTAGTCTCTATCCTCTTGCCGCCAGCCTCTAGCCTCTTGTTGCTTGGCTAGAGTTTATCCTCGAGCCTCTTGCCAAACCATGCCAAGCCAAGTCTCAGGCCTCAAGACTCTTGCCAAGCCAAGCCAACTCTCTAGTCTCGAGCCTCTTGCCAAGCCAAGCCAACTCTCTAGTCTCGAGCCTCTTGCCAAGCCAAGCCAACTCTCTCGCCTCGACCCTCTTGCCAAATCAAACCAAGTCTCAAGCCTCAAGCCTCTTGCCAAGCCAAGCGAAGTCTCTACTCTCGATCCTCTTGCCAAGCCAAGCCAAGTCTCTCGGCTCGAGTCAGTAAAGCCAAGTCTCTCGTCTCTCGTCTCTTGTCTCTTGTCTCTTGTCTCTCTCGCCTCTCGCCTCTCACCTCTCGCCTCTCGCCTCTCGCCTCTCGCCTCTCGCCTCTCGCCTCCAGTCTCTAGTCTCTAGTCTCTAGTCACTAGCCACTAGTCTCTAGCCTCTAGCCAAGCCATGTCTCTAGCCTTGAGCCCTTTGCCAAGCCAAGCCTATCGTCTCTGCTCTCTCGTCTCTGCTCTCTCGTCTCTAGTCTCTCGTCTCTCGTCTCTCGTCTCTCCTCTCTCCTCTCTCCTCTCTCCTCTCTCCTCTCTCCTCTCTCCTCTCTCCTCTCTCCGCTCTCCGCTCTCCGCTCTCCTCTCTCCTCTCTCCTCTCTCCGCTCTCCGCTCTCCGCTCTCCGCTCTCTGCTCTCTGCTCTCTGCTCTCTGCTCTCTGCTCTCCGCTCTCTGCTCTCTCCTCGAGGCTCTTCCTAAGCCAAGCCGAGTCTCCAGCCTCGATCCCCTTGCCAATCCAAGCCGCACCTAGTCTCCAGCCTCGAGCCTCTTGCCAAGCCAAGCCAAGCCAAGCCAAGTCTCTAGCCTCGAGCCTCCAGCCTCGTGCCTCTTGCCAAACCAAACCTGGTCTCTAGACTCGAGGCTCTTGCAAAGCCAAACCAGGTCTCTAACCTCGAGCCTCTTGTCAAGCCAAGCCAAGTCTCCAACCTGGAGGCTACTGCCAAACCAAACCAAGTCTCTAGCATCGATCCTTCTTCCAAGCCAAGCCTAGTCTCTAGCCTCGAGCCTCTTGCGAAGCCAAGCCAATTATCTAGTCTCTAGACTCTAGCCTGTAGCCGAGCCATGTCTCTAGGCTCCAGTCTCTAATCTCTACTCTCTAGCTCTAGCCTCTAGCCAAGCCAATTCTCTAGTCTTTAGCCTCTAGCCTCCAGCATCTAGCCTCTATCCATTAGCAAAGCCAAGCGAAGCCAGGCCTCTAGACTCTATCCTCTAGCCAAGCCAAGTCTCTAGCCTCCAGCCTCTTGCCAAGCCATGTCTCTAGCCTCTAGCCTCTATCCTCTTGCCACTAGCCTCTAGCCTCTAGCCTCTAGCCAATCAAAGTCTCTCATCTCCCAGCTCGAGCCTCGAGCCTCTTGCCAAGCCATGCCAAGCCACGTCTCTAGCCTCGATCCTCCAGCTTCGAACCACTTGCCAAGCCAAGCCAGATCGCTAACCTCAAGCGTCTTGCCAAGCCAAACCAAATCTCTCGCCTCGACCCTCTAGCCAAGCCAAGTCTCTGGTCTCTGGTCTCTGGTCTCTGGTCTCTGGTCTCTGGTCTCTCGTCTCTCGTCTCTCGTCTCTGGTCTCTGGTCTCTGGTCTCTGGTCTCTGGTCTCTCGTCTCTCGTCTCTCGTCTCTCGTCTCTCGTCTCTCGTCTCTCGTCTCTCGTCTCTGGTCTCTGGTCTCTGGTCTCTGGTCTCTGGTCTCTCGTCTCTCGTCTCTGGTCTCTGGTCTCTGGTCTCTCGTCTCTCGTCTCTCGTCTCTCGTCTCTCGTCTCTCGTCTCTCGTCTCTCGTCTCTCGTCTCTCGTCTCTCGTCTCTCCTCTCTCCTCTCTCGTCTCTCGTCTCTCGTCTCTCCTCTCTCCTCTCTTCTCTCTCCTCTCTTCTCTCTCCTCTCTCCTCTCTCCTCCATCCTCTCTCGTCTCTCGTCTCTTGCTAAGCCAAGCCAATTCTCTAGCCTCGAGCCTCTGGCCAAGCCAAGCCTAGTATCTAGCCTCGAGCCTCTTGCAAAGCCAAGCCAGGTCTCTAACCTGGAGCATCTTGCCGAGCCAAGCCAAGTCTCCAGCCTCTACCCTCTAGCATCTTGCCAAGCCAAGTCTCTAGTCTCTACTCTCTGGTCTCTAGCAACTGGTCTCTAGCCTCTAGCCTCTAGTCTCTTGCCAAGGCATGTCTCTAGTCTCTCGTGTCTAGTCTATAGCATCTTCTATCTAGCCTCTAGCCTCTAACAAAGCCAAGTCTCTAGTCTCTAGCCTCCAGCCTCTATCCTCTAGCCAAGCCACGTCTCTAGCCTCTAGCCAAGCCAAGTCTCTAGCCCCTACACTCAAGCATCTTGCCAAGCCAAGTCTTTAGTCTCTTGTTTCTAGTCTCTGGCCTCTTGCCTCTAGCCAAGCCAAGTCTCTTGTCTCTCGTCTCGAGCTCGAGCCTCGAGCCTCTTGCCAAGCCAAGCCATGTCTCCAGCCTCAAGCCACTTGCCAAGCCAAGCCAAGCCTCTCTTCTCTGGTCTCTTGTCTCTTGTCTCTCATCTCTCGTCTCTGCTCTCTCATCTCTCCTCTCTCCTCTCTTGCCTCGAGGCTCTTGCTAAGCCAAGCCGTGTCTCCAGCCTCGATCCCCTTGCCAATCCAAACGAAACCTAGTCTCTAGCCTTGAGCCTCTTGCAAATCCAAGCCAGGTCTCTAACCTCGAGCCTCTAGCCAAGCCAAGTCTCTAGCCTCTAGCCTCCAGCCTCTTGCCAAGCCATGTCTCTAGCCTCTAGCCCTTATCCTCTAGCCAAACCAAGTCTACAGCCTCTACCCTCTAACCTCTTGCCAAGCCAATTCTCTAGTCTCTAGTCTCTATCATCTTGCCGCTAGCCTCTAGCCTCTAGCCAAGCAAAGTCTGTCATCTCCCAGCTCGAGCCTCGAGCCTCTTGCCAAGCCATGCCAGGTCGCTAACCTCGAGCCTCTTGCCAAGCCAAACCATGTCTCTCGCCTCGACCCTCTAGCCAAGCCAAGTCTCTGGTCTCTGGTCTCTGGTCTCTGGTCTCTGGTCTCTGGTCTCTGGTCTCTCGTCTCTCGTCTCTCGTCTCTCGTCTCTCGTCTCTCGTCTCTCGTCTCTCGTCTCTCGTCTCTCGTCTCTCGTCTCTCGTCTCTCGTCTCTCGTCTCTCGTCTCTCGTCTCTCCTCTCTCGTCTCTCGTCTCTCCTCTCTCCTCTCTCCTCTCCCCTCTCTCCTCTCTCCTCTCTCCTCTCTCATCTGTCGTCTCTCCTCTCTCCTCTCTCCACTCTCCGCTCTCCTCTGTCGTCTCTCGTCTCTCGTTTCTCGTCTCTCCTCTCACTTCTCTCGCCTCGAGCCTCTTGCTAAGCCAAGCCAAGTCTCTAGCCTCGAGCCTCTGGCCAAGCCAAGTCTCTAGTCCCTAACCTCTAGCCTCTATCCTCTAGCCAAGCCAAGCCAAGCCAAGTCTCTAGTCTCTAGCCTCTTGCCTCTAACCAAGCCAAGTCTCTTGTCTCTCGTATCGAGCCTCGAGTCTCTTGCCAAGCCAAGCCATGTCTCTAGCCTCGAGCCACTTGCCAAACCAAGCCAAGCCTCTCTTCTCTGGTCTCTTGTCTCTTGTCTCTCATATCTCGTCTCTGCTCTCTCGTCGCTCCTCTCTTCTCTCTTGCCTCGAGGCTCTTGCTAAGCCAAGCCGCGTCTCCAGCCTCGATCCCCTTGCCAATCCAAACCAAACCTAGTTTCTAGCCTCGAGCCTCTTGCAAATCCAAGCCAGGTCTCTAACCTCGATCCTCTTGCCAAGCCAAGTCTCTAGTCTCGAGCCTCTTGCTAATCCAAACCGAGTCTCTAGCCTTGAGCCTCTGGCCAAGCCAAGCCAAGTCTCTCGCCTCGAGCCTCTAGCCAAGCCAAGTCTCTCGTCTCTTGTCTTGGTCTCTCTTCTCTCCTCTCTCCTTTCTCCTCTCTCCACTCTCCTCTCTCCTCTGTCGTCTCTCCTCTCTCGTCTCTCGTTTCTTGTCTCTCCTCTCCCCTCTCTCGCCTCGAACCACGAGCCTCAAGCCTCTTGCTAAGCCAAGCCAAGTCTCTCGCCTCGAGCCTCTAGCCAAGCCAAGTCTCTCGTCTCTTGTCTTGGTCTCTCTTCTCTCCTCTCTCCTTTCTCCTCTCTCCACTCTCCTCTCTCCTCTGTCGTCTCTCCTCTCTCGTCTCTCGTTTCTTGTCTCTCCTCTCCCCTCTCTCGCCTCGAACCACGAGCCTCAAGCCTCTTGCTAAGCCAAGCCAAGTCTCTAGCCTCGAGCCTCTTGCCAAGCCAAGCCAAATATCTAGCCTCGAGCCTCATGCCAAGCCAAGACAGGTCTCTAGCCTCGAACCTCTAACCGCGAGCATTCTGCCAAGCCAAGCCTAGTAGTACAAAGAAGGTTCACCAGATTGATTCCTGGAATGGCAGGACTTTCATATGAAGAAAGACTGGATGAACTGGGCTTGTACTTGTTGGAATTTAGAAAATTGAGGGGGGATCTGATTGAAATGTATAAAATCCTAGAGGGATTGGACAGGCTAGATGCAGGAAGATTGTTCCCGATGATGGGGAAGTGCAGAACGAGGGGTCACAGTTTGAGGATAAAGGGGAAGCCTTTTAGGACCGAGATTAGGAAAAACTTCTTCACGCAGAGAGTGGTGAATCTGTGGAATTCTCTGCCACAGGAAACAGTTGAGGCCAGTTCATTGACTATATTTAAGAGGGAGTTAGATATGGCCCTTGTGGGTACGGGGATCAGTTGGGTATGGAGGGAAGGCTGGTGCAGGGTTCTGAGTTGGATGATCAGCCATGATCGTAATAAATGGCGGTACAGGCTCGAAGGGCCGAATGGCCTGCTCCTGCACCTATTTTCTATGTTTCTATGATTCTAGTCTCTAACCTCGAGCCTCTTGCGAAGCCAAGCCAATTATCTAGTCTCTAGACTCTGGCCTCGGACCTCTAGCCTCTAGCCGAGCATTGTCTCTGGGCTCTAGTCTCTAATCTCTAGTCTCTAGCCTCTAGCCTCTAGCTCTTGAAAAGCCAAGTCTCTAGTCTCTAGTCTCCAGCAACTAGTCTCTAGCCTCTACCCTCTAGCCAAGCCAAGTCTCTAGCCTCCAGCCTCTACCCTCTAGCCTCTTGCCAAACCAATTCTCTAGTCTCTAGTCTCTCATCTCTCGCCTCTCGCCTCTCGCCTCTCTCCTCTCTCCTCTCTCGCCTCGAACCTCTTCCCAAGCCAAGCCAAGCCTCTAGTCTTGAGCCTCTTGCTAAGCCAAACCGAGTCTCAAGCCTCAAGCCTCTTGCCAAGCCAAGCGAAGTCTCTACTCTCGATCCTCTTGCCAAGCCAAGCCAAGTCTCTCGCCTCGAGTCACTAAAGCCAAGTCTCTTGTCTCTTGTCTCTCGTCTCTCGTCTCTCGTCTCTCGTCTCTCGTCCCTCGTCCCTCGTCTCTCGTCTCTCGTCCCTCGTCTCTCGTCTCTCGCCTCTTGTCTCTCGCCTCTCGCCTCTTGCCAAGCCAAGTCGCTAGTCTGTAGTCTCTAGTCTCTAGTCTCGAGCCACTAGTCTCTAGCCTCTAGCCAAGCCATGTGTCTAGCCTCGAGCCCCTTGCCAAGCCAAGCCAAGCCTCTCGTCTCTGCTCTCTCGTCTCTCGTCTCTCGTCTCTCGTCTCTCGTCTCTCGTCTCTCGTTTCTTTTATCTCCTCTCTCCGCTCTCTGCTCTCTGCTCTCTCCTCGAGGCTCTTGCTAAGCCAAGCCGAGTCTCCAGCCTCGATCCCCTTGCCAATCCAAGCCAAACCTAGTGTCCAGCCTCGAGCCTCTTGCCAAGCCAAGCCAAGTCTCTAGCCTCGAGCCTCTAGCCTCATGCCTCTTGCCAAACCAAACCTAGTCTCTAGACTCGAGCCTCTTGCAAAGCCAAGCCAGGTCTCTAACCTCGAGCCTCTTGTCAAGCCAAGCCAAGTCTCTAGCCTCGATCCTTCTGCCAAGCCAAGCCTAGTCTCTAGCCTCAAGCCTCTTGCGAAGCCAAGCCAATAATCTCGTCTCTAGACTCTAGCCTGTGGCCGATCCATGTCTCTAGGCTCTAGTCTCTAATCTCTACTCTCTAGCTCTAGCCTCTAGCCTCTGTCAAGCCAAGTCTATAGTCCCTAGTCTCTGGTCTGTAGTCTCTAGTCTCTAGCAACTAGTCTCTAGCCTGTAGCGTCTAGCCAAGCCAAGTCTCTAGTCTTTAGCCTCTAGCCTCCAGCATCTACCCTCTATCCATTAGCAAAGCCAAGCCAAGCCAGGCCTCTAGACTCTATCCTCTAGCCAAACCAAGACTCTAGCCTCTAGCCTCCAGCCTCTTGCCAAGCCATGTCTCTAGCCTCTAGCCTCTAGCCTTTATCCTCTATCCAAGCCAAGTCTCCAGCCTCTACCCTCTAACCTCTTGCCAAGCCAATTCTCTAGTCTGTAGTCTCTATCCTCTTGCCGGTAGCCTCTAGCCTCTAGCCAAGCAAAGTCTCTCATCTCCAAGCTCGAGCCTCGAGCCTCTTGCCAAGCCATGCCAAGCCACGTCTCTAGCCTCGAGCCTCCAGCTTCGAACCACTTGACAAGCCAAGCCAGGTCACTAACCTGGAGCCTCTTGTCAAGCCAAGCCTAGTCTCTAGCCTCGAGCCTCTTGCAAAGCCAAGCCAGGTCTCTAACCTCGAGCCTCTTGCCAAGCCAAACCAAGTCTCTCGCCTCGACCCTCTAGCCAAGCCAAGTCTCTGGTCTCTTGTCTTCGTTACTCGTCTCTCCTCTTTCGTCTCTCGTTTCTCGTCTCTCGTCTCTCCTCTCTCCTCTCTCCAATCTCCACTGTCCTCTGTCGTCTCTCATCTCTCGTTTCTCGTCTCTCCTCTCTCTTCTCTCGCCTCGAACCTCGAGCCTCGAGCCTCTGTCCAAGCCAAGCCAAGCCTAGTCTCTAGCCTCTAGCCTCTTGCAAAGCCAAGCCAGGTCTCTAACCTCGAGCATCTTGCCGAGCCAAGCCAAGTCTCCATCCTCTACCCTCTAGCCTCCTGCCAAGCCAAGTCTCTAGTCTCTACTCTCTAGTCTCTAGCAACTGGTCTCTAGCCTTTAGCCTCTAGCCTCTTACCAAGCCATGTCTCTAGTCTCTAGTGTCTAGTCTATAACGTCTTCTCTCTAGCCTCTAGCCTCTAGAAAAGCCAAGTCTCTAGTCTCTAGCCTCCAGCCTCTATCCTCTAGCCAAGCCAAGCCAAGCCAAGCCAAGTCTCTAGCCTCTACCCTCTAGCCTCTAGCCAAGACAAGTCTCTAGCCTCTACCCTCTAGCATCTTGCCAAGCCAAGTCTCTAGTCTCTTGTTTCTAGTCTCTAGCCTCTTGCCTCTAGCCAAGCCAAGTCTCTTGTCTCTCGTCTCGAGCCTCGAGCCTCGAGCCTCGAGCCTCTTGCCAAGCCAAGCCATATCTCTAGCCTCGAGCCCCTTGCCAAGCCAAGCCAAGCCTCTCTTATCTGGTCTCTTGTCTCTTGTCTCTCATCTCTCGTCTCTGCTCTCTCGTCTCTCCTCTCTCCTCTCTTGCCTCGAGGCTCTTGCTAAGCCAAGCCGAGTCTCCAGCCTCGATCCCCTTGCCAATCCAAACCAAACCTAGTCTCTAGCCTCGAGCCTCTTGCAAATCCAAACCGAGTCTCTAGCCTCGAGCCTCTGGCCAAGCCAAGCCAAGTCTTTCGCCTCGAGCCTCTATCCAAGCCAAGTCTCTCGTCTCTTATCTTCATCTCTCGTCTCTCCTCTCTCCTCTCTCCTCTGTCGTCTCTCGTCTCTCGTCTCTCATTTCTCGTCTCTCCTCTCTCCTCTCTTGCCTCAAACCTTGAGCCACAAGCCTCTTGCTAAGCCAAGCCAAGTCTCTAGCCTCGAGCCTCTTGCCAAGCCAAGCCAAATATCTAGCCTCGAGCCTCATGCCAAGCCAAGACAAGTCTCTAGCCTCGAACTTCTAACCACGAGCATTCTGCCAAGCCAAGCCTAGTAGTACAAAGAAGGTTCACCAGATTGATTCCTGGGATGGCAGGACTTTCATATGAAGAAAGACTGGATGAACTGGGCTTGTACTCGTTGGAATTTAGAAGATTGAGGGGGGATCTGATTGAAATGTATAAAATCCTAAAGGGATTGGACAGGCTAGATGCAGGAAGATTGTTCCCGATGATGGGGAAGTGCAGAACGAGGGGTCATAGTTGAGGATAAAGGGGAAGCCTTTTAGGACCAAGATTAGGAAAAACTTCTTCACGCAGAGAGTGGTGAATCTGTGGAATTCTCTGCCACAGGAAACAGTTGAGGCCAGTTCATTGGCTGTATTTAAGAGGGAGATAGATATGGCCCTTGTGGCTACGGGGATCAGGGGGTATGGAGGGAAGGCTGGTGCAGGGTTCTGAGTTGGATGATCAGCCATGATCATAATAAATGGCGGTACAGGGTCGAAAGGCTGAATGGCCTACTCCTGCACCTATTTTCTAAGTTTCAATGTTTCTAGTCTCTAGCCTCGAGCCTCTTGCGAAGCCAAGCCAATTAACTCGTCTCTAGACTCTAGCCTCGGGCCTCTAGCCTCTAGCCGAGCATTGTCTCTAGGCTCTAGTCTCTAATCTCTAGTCTCTAGCCTCTAGCCAAGCCAAGTCTCTAGTCTTTAGCCTCTAGCCTCTAGCATCTAGCCTCCATCCATTAGCAAAGCCTAGCCAAGCCAGGCCTCTAGCCTCTATCCTCTAGCCAAGCCAAGTCTCTAGCCTCCAGCCTCTATCCTCTAGCCTCTTGCCAAGCCAATTCTCTAGTCTCTAGTCTCGAGCCTCTAGCCTCGCACCTCTTGCCAAATCAAACCTAGTGTCTAGACTCGAGCCTCTAGCAAAGCCAAGCCAGGTCTCTAACCACGAGCCTCTTGCCAAGCCAAGCCAACTCACTCGCCTCGAGCCTCTAGCCAAGCCAAGTCTCGCGTCTCTAGTCTCTCGTCTCTAGTCTCTTGTCTCTTGTCTCTCGTCTCTCGTCTCTCGTCTCTCGTCTCTCGTCTCTCGCCTCTCGTCTCTCGCCTCTCGCCTCTCGCCTCTCGCCTCTCGCCTCTCGCCTTTCGCCTTTCGCCTCTCATCTCTCGTCTCTCCTCTCTCGTCTCTCCTCTCTCCTCTCTCCTCTCTCGCCTTGAACCTCTTCCCAAGCCAAGCCAAGTCTCTAGTCTCGAGCCTCTTGCTAAGCCAAGCCGAGTCTCTAGCCTCGAGCTTCTTGCCAAGCCATGCCAAGCCAAGTCTCTAGCCTCGAGACTCTTGCCAAGCCAAGCCAACTCTCTAGTCTCGACCCTCTTGCCAAGCCAAGCCAACTCTCTCGCCTCGAGCCTCTTGCTAAGCCAAACCGAGTCTCAAGCCTCAAGCCTCTTGCCAAGCCAAGCGAAGTGTCTACTCTCGATCCTCTTGCCAAGCCAAGCCAAGTTTCTCGCCTCGAGTCACTAAAGCCAAGTCTCTCGTCTCTCGTCTCTCGTCTCTCGTCTCTCGTCTCTTGTCTCTCGTCTCTCGTCTCTCGTCTCTCGTCTCTCGTCTCTCGTCTCTCGTCTCTCGTCTCTCGTCTCTCGTCTCTCGTCTCTTGCCAAGCCAAGTCTCTAGTCTCTAGTCTGTAGTCTGTAATCTCTAGTCTCTAGCCACTAGTCTCTAGCCTCTAGCCAAGCCAAGCCAAGTCTCCAACCTCTACACACTAGCCTCTTGCCAAGCCAAGTCTCTAGTCTCTAGCCTATTGCCTCTAGCCTCTAGCCTTTAGCCAAGCCAAGTCTCTCATCTCTCGCCTCTCGTCTCTCGTCTCTCATCTCGTGCCTCGAGCCTCGAGCCTCTTGCCAAGCCAAGTCTCTCGTC